>NW_015159837.1:46593-69062 GCF_001447785.1 Gekko japonicus
TTCCCATGGAGAAAATGGCCACTTTGGACGGTGGACTCTATGGCAGGTATGTCCAACAGGTAGATCACGAACTACCAGTAGATCGCGGAGGGGTCAGAGGTAAATCACCAGCCCCACTTGGTCTCCTGGTATAAAATAAAATTTAAAATGTTCGCAGTTCTTTCTGGATCTTCAATCTCTGTTTTGTTTTTGCTTATTTTGCTTTCCAGTAAATGACAGAAGGTGCATTATAAATGGGAGTGGTGGTGGTGGAACCCAACTTTAGTGGGTTAAAATCTAATTTGAAACTAATTTGAAACTTTATTTTCATGGTGGCAGATCACCGGCACTTTTGGCCGGAAAAAATAGATCACTACCTGTTAGAAGTTGGACATGCCTGCTCTATGGCATTGTACCCCCATTGTATCCCTCCCCTCTCCAAGCCCTGCCCTCTTCAGGTTCCAACCCCCCAATTTTTAGGTATTTTCCAGCCTGGAGCTGGCAGCCCTACGTTGCTGCCTGGCTAATTACCTGGGAACAGGGATATTTACTTCCATGGATTTGATGCTGTGATTCCCCTATCGGCAATCTGGAGAAGTAGAGTCCAAGAACATTTTGGAACTACCTGTTTGTCTTGCGAGCCAGTTAAGTGTAGTGGTTAGGAGCGTGGACTGTAATCTGAGAGAACCTGGTTTGATTCCCCATTCCTCTACATGCAGCTGCTGGTGTGACCTTGGGTCAGTCACAAGTTCTCTCAGAGCTGTTATCTCAAGGGCAGTTCTCGAGAGAACTCTCTCAGCCCCGCCTACCTCACAGGGTGTCTGTTGTGGGGAGGGGAAGGCAAATGAGATTGTAAGCCGCTCTGAGACTCCTTTGGGTAGTGAAGGGTGGCGTATAAATCCCATCTCTTCTCTTCTTCTCTTCTTCATTGACCTTGACCAGGAAAAGAACATACCTGGCAATCTGGCAGCTCACTAAAAGATTGAGAACTCTCAAAAGCTTAAGGCCCTGTGTTTTTGGAGGAGAGAATATCTGGCCCCGGAGACCAATAGTAACTTCCTCAATCTTCACCTCTAACCATCCTGTTCTTTTGCAGGTCCTTGCAAATCATTCGACAAAGCTGCAAAATGTCCAGAGCGATACTCAAAATGTATATATCTTGTGAGTCATCTCAGGCTTCCAAATTGGGCCAATCTCAGTTTGAACTCTCCTCCGTCAACTTTAAGCCTGCAACTCCTCCCCTGCCCCCCTTTTTGATTAATAACATCTGAAATCCAAAACGAAGTCAGCTGCAATGTAATAAACTTGGTATCAATTTTACAGGTCACAAATAACCATGTAATGCAATAACTCTGCACGTTACTGACAAACACGGGCCCATATGGAGTGAGGGAACAAGAGTTCAGTCTGGAGATAAAAGGGGATGTTGCCGTATTCGGCGTGTGTTATGCACCCAAATCATAGTCACCTGCAGCCTGCAACTCAAAGTCATCTTGCACTCTCTAGTATGCACAGGATAAGTTTGCTCCCCAAATTCTCAGCCAGATTTCTCCCTAGATTTTGGAATTTCGGTGACCTGGAATTGTTCCTGAATCAGAGCCGATACACTTAGGAAACTTGGAAGGATGGATGTGGTCGGTCCTTTCCGCACTTGGATCTCATCCCTGGTTTTATCAGAGTTCAACTCGCGACACAATACCTTGCATTTATCCCTGGTTATAACAGCACACATTTATCCCGGGACAAGCATGGGGCAAAACCGTGGTGACCTCAGTGTCATGTGGAAACAAAAACCTCAGTATAATGCGGAAACAAAAAAAATACCCCAAGATAATTACAGGGGTGAACTCGAGTGTAGTGTAGAATGTAAAAATACCCCGAGATAATTACAGGGGTGAACTCAAGTGTGTAGGATTGGGGTTCAAGAATGACACGAGACATGGATCTGTAGAATCTGTCTGACCCAAACTGGCTCAGCAGTGTTTTATTAGCTTCCCCCTTTTTACTGGTACCTTGCTCACTGCTTCCCTTATCTCCCTGTGCAGACATAAACCTCCGGGCATGCCTCCAGAGGGTGCCGTCCCCACACAAGTGTAATGTAGAATGTAAAAATACCTTGAGATAATTACAGGGGTGAACTCACGTGTACTATAGAATGTAAGTTCGGGGACAGTGTTGAACCAAGATTTAAGGTCTAGTGTAGAAAGGACCATTGTATACATGGTTGTATGGTGTGAGGAAAAGGCCAAGTTTGGTTGGTTGGTGAATAATGCAACCACTTGGTGAATAATGCAACCAATCAGGACTTTTAGACAAGGAGCTTTAGGTGGTCCACTCCACCAAAGGATCAGTCCAGCAGCTTTGGAGTGCTATTTGATTTGTGCCTACCTAGGACAACTAAGGACTCATTTCTGATATGCAGCATCTCAGAGCAACTTTAAGCAACAGCTGTGACCTTTCCCCTAAGTTTCAAGCAGAATGGACAAAGGCCCCCCAAGGAGGCACCCCTTCGTGCACTTGTCTCTGATATTTTCTATGAGAAGAAATGGAAGTGGCCTGGCAGGAGAGCACCAGCTGCTGGCATTTAAAAAAAATCCTGGCTGCACCTGGTTTCTGTACATAATCATACAGACTGGCTGATAACAAATTTGTCCTTTCCAACTAAAAACTCTTGCATTTACCATATTTTCTTGTTGTGGTCCACCTCCTCTCACCAAGTGAGGAAAACGTCCTTTGCAGACCCCCCCACACACACACTTCATGCCATCATTGCAATCTTTGGGGGAAAATACAATTTAAAACAAAAACAAAAACAGCACATGTCACTATGACACACATGTCTTTGCACTGAACCACTACCCACTTCTTCAGATATCTGAAGAAGTGAGCAGTGGCTCACGAAAGAACATCCTCTGCCACAAATTTTGTTATTCTTTAAGATGCTACTGGACTCATGCTCTTTTCTACTGCTATAGATAGACTAATATGGCTACCTGTCTTGTTCACACTGGGTGTCAACTGCAGGGCATCTACTCTACTGCTACTTTTTAAAGAGTTCCTATTGAGTTGGGGTCTCTGAAAATGTCATCTGGCTCAGAGCAGCAACTGTGGGCTATTAAAACTCCCTTGCTGAGACTTGTCTCCAATGGTGATTGGCTGGAAGTGCTCTCCTGATCCCATGCAAGGATCCGATTGGAAGGGAGAAATGCTGTTGCCCAGGAAATCAGAACAATAAAAGAAAAACAAAACACCTGCTGGTGACAACAGTAAGCACCTGAACACAAAAAAATAACACACATTTTGTTCTGGAGGGTGTTCTTCGCAATACTTACAAATTCCAGGTTTGTGTTTTCTGTTACAGAAATCATGGTAATGACCCCAAACAGCAATTTTTTCATATATTTTCAATTTGTGAATGTTGGAATGCACAACCCTATTGGCCACAGCTATCCATAATCTGATTACAACTGCATTAGTCCACTGTAGTTCTACATCACAAATATTTTGCTAGAACAGATATTTGACCTGTCCATAAAAAGGAGGAGGAGGAGAAGGAGAGGAGATTGGATTTGTACCCCATCCCTCAATACCCGAAGGAATCTCAGAATGGCTTACAATCCCTTTCCCTCTCCCTCCCCACAACAGACACCCTGTGAGGTAGGTGGGGCTGAGAGAGCTGTCTCAGGAACTGCCCTTGAGAGAACAGCTCTAGAAGAACTTATGATTGACCCAAGGTCACACCAGCAGCTGCATGTGGTGGAGTGGGGAATCAAACCCAATTCTCCCTGATTAGAGTCCATGCTCTTAACCACTACACTAAATTGGCCCTCCTGAGGCATACACAATGCATACACAATGATCCAGAAGCATACACAATGCAGACACTCCAATGTGCTCGTGTGTTAGCAAGTGACTACTTGGCTAGCTCCTGTGGCAAATGCCAGCACTGTGCAAATGCAACAGTACTCGAAATGCTGTTTGTCACCAGCTTCCTCCCTTCAGATGCAAATATGAGAAAACAAACATGGGTTTAACTAGTCTATGGCTGACCTATGCCATAAGCTATTATATTTATGGACAGGATGCACTAGACAGCCTTACTTTGGCTGCCCACTCCAAACGGGGCTAGCTATTATGCCAGCCTTGTTTTTCTTGCCTGCCCATGAGGAAATGGGCCCAGAGGTGCCGAGCTTCATCCCTCTCCTCTAACATGTGGCATGGGCAATGAAAGGTTTGGCTGATACTGCTCAGCAAAATGTATTCTCTCCTAAAGACTGACAGGATACCTTCTACATACCCACCCAGGACAGCCTCCAGCCCCAATTTCTCACCCTCAATGACACTGAAGAATGGGAGAAATAATGGCTTCCACATAGTGACGCTCTAGGGATTTCTCCAGTCTCTGTGGTAAAGGACATAGAGACTTGGGGAGGTTGCCTAGGAATGGCAGGAATGACATCACATCCTCACCAAACTCTGTCCCTCCCTGTGCATCACCCTCCAGAGCTCCGGGCATTTGCCAAGGCATTCTTGGGAACTCTAAAAGGGAATTAGATAAGCATATGGAGCAGAGGTCCATCAGTGGCTATTAGCCACAAAATAGGATATGGGACTGCTTTATAATTGCTAAATTGACTGATAAAATCCTACGAGAAACACATACCACCTATAAATCACGACTGTTTCATACTTGGGCACCAATCCTAGACTACCTGAAGTTGCAAGCTGTGATTCCTGCTACGGCCGATAATTTGGACCTGATAAATCTCTGATTAGCCTCATGTTAGGTCTACATTCTGTTCTGTGGAGTGTAGTTATAATAATTTATTCAGTTAGATCTTTGTTGTTTTATAAAGTAGCTTATATGAACCTTTTTTTAATTATGGGGGGGTGAGGGGGACCCGGGGGATTGTTGAAGTTATTTTTAATGTAAATTTTTCATATTTTTAAATTATTTAAAAAAACGAAGAAAAAAAATCAGTGGCTATTAGCCACAAGGTATAGATAGGGACTCTGGGGCAAGTGATGCTCTGTCATCTTGGTGCTTGGGGGGGTCAACAGTGGGATGGCTTCTAATGTCCTGGCCGCACTGGTATTTCTGGCCACTGTGTGATACAGAGTGTTGGACTGGATGGGCCTTTGTCCTGATCCAACATTGGCATCTCTTATGTTCTTATGTTCTAAAATGAAAGGTTTTACAGGAATAGCCCTCAATTATTGCTTGATGCCTCAGCATGCTTGCCAGTTAGCCCCATGTATCCTGAGCTACCCAGTGCTCCCTCTAAGCTGTGGAGTCTTGTGAGCAAAACTTCTACTTTGAGAGCTGCTGGCCTTCAAGTTGTGAACGAGCGATTGGGCTGCTGCATAAATTAGTTTGCTCTGGAGCCATCCCTTCCTGAGCTTAAACAAAAATGTGTGAGCCGGAGGCTAAAAAACTGTGAGCTAGCTCACACTAACTCATCTTAGTGGGAACACTGCATACCCACCCTATTCCTACAAAACTAGTTTACTTGAGTAGGTTGTAGAGACCGTATCACTCCAGTCTTGTTCCATCTATATGGCTCCAAATCTGTTTCTGGGCACAATTCGATGTGTTGGTGTTGACTTTTAAAGGCTCATATAGCTTGAGACCAGCATATCTAAGGGACCACCTACTCCCTTATGAGCACACTCAAGAACATCCCAGGCGGCAGCCAGGAGACCCCCTCCGGCAGTGAGGTAGGACCGGGCAAACCTATATACAAAATTTCTCCTTCATCATGGCAGAACAATGGGGCATAAATTTTGGAAATAAATAGATAGGTAGACAGACAACTTCGTCTGTGAGAGCCAGTTTGGTGTAGTGTTTAGGAGCACCGGCTCTAATCTGGGAGAATCCGGTTTGATTCCCCACTCCTTCACATGCAGCTGCTGGTGTGACCTTGGGTCAGTCATAGTTCTCTCAGAGCTGTCCTCTCAAGAGCAGTTCTCTCAGAGGTCTCTCAGCCCCACCTACCTCACAGGCTGTCTCTTGTGGGGAGGGGAAGGGAAAGGAGATTGTAAGCTGCTCTGAGACTCCTTCGGGTAGTGAAGGGTGGGGTATAAATCCAATCTCCTCGTCCTCTCCTCCCCCCCCCCAGACATTTGCTTTGTAAAAACACCAAAAAAGAACAATCTCCCCACTCCAAAAACTTTTAGGAAAAGTATCCCATCTTTGGGCTCAGTCCTACATTTGATCCTGTGGTAACTTTCCCCACATCTAGAACGTTAGTAAGGGCCAGAGAAATGTGATTTGCTTTTTCTGCTTCTTCTTCAAGCAGGGGGGGAAAAGAACAACACAATGTATCTGGAATGAATCATTACAACTTATTTGCTCAGCTCTTTCCAAAAACTCGACAGTGTGTTGACACTACAAACACGGAAGGGGGAAAAAATTCTTGAAAGAAATATTTATATTCTGCCTTTTTGTTAACGAAGAACTGTCGTCTACTGATTCCCTGCCAAAAGCGGTAAGTTTGTAACAAGTGCCAATTTATTTCTTGCATTTTCCTGGGACAGTCACCACTGATAGCAAATTATTTTTTTTTGCACAACACTTAAGAACAGTGTATGAGTGGAGTCCAAATCCCCAGAGTGCATCTTTGCTTTGAACACTGGAGCTTGTGAGATGCTGCGATTGACTACGCAACAGCAAATTGGGGAGGAAGAAAACATCTATGCGGTGCCGCGGAATATCAAAAGGGGAGATAAAAAGCATTCTGCTTCAAAGTGAGTTTTCCTTCCGAAACCCTTTCATCACACTGAGGGGGTGGGAGGAGAGGACTCTGTACACGGTCCGTGATCCCATGAATTATATATTCACAATTATTCAGTTGCACTATATGCTAATAATTATGCAAAGAATTAAGCTAGAATAGGAAGCCTTTGTTATTCCCATTCTTTTGTCTTTTTGAATTTAGATTTTGTAATATTTTTAGTTTTTTTGTTACATAGACTGAGATCTAAGGGGATTGTTCAGTAACAGTCAAGACCCCTCTGCAATGAGAGTTGTCAGCTGTGGGCTGGGAAATTCGTAGAGATTTGGGGGTGGGTCCTGGGGACGGTGGAGCTTGGGGAAGGGAGGGAGCTGAGCAGGGATGTGATGGCACTCTAGGATTTATGCTTCTCCTAGAATCTATGGTATCTCATAGAACCCACCCTCCAAAGCTGCCATTTCCTCTAAGGGAATTGACCTCTGTAATGCGGAGATCACTTGTAATTCTGGGAGACCTCCAGCCCTCACTTGGAGGCTGGCAACCAAGCAACTAGAGCAGGGTTTTTTTACTACTAGTCATGATGACTAGTAGTGAAGAGGACCTTAGGAGCCTCTTGCTCAGGGTAAAAGAGGAGAGCACAAAAGTGGGCTTGAAGCTCAACATCAAAAAAAACTAAGATCATGGCATCCGGCCCCATCACTCCTTCGCAAATAGAAGGGGAAGTCATAGAAGTAGTGACAGACTTCATGTTCCTGGGATCCCAGATCACCGCAGACTGTGACAGCAGCCATGAAATTAAAAGACGCCTGCTCCTTGGGAGGAAAGCGATGGCGAACCTCAACAACATGATAAAAAGTAGAGATATCACCCTGCCAACAAAAGTCCGCATGGTCAAAGCAATGGTATTCCCAGTAGTCATGTATGGCTGCGAGAGTTGGACTATAAGGAAGGCCGAGCGCCGAAGAATAGATTCTTTTGGACTATGGTGCTGGAGGAGACTCTTGAGAGTCCCTTGGACTGCAAGAAGAACAAATCAGTCAATCCTCAAAGAAATCAACCCTGACTGTTCCCTGGAAGGCCAGATAATGAAACTGAAGCTCAAATACTTTGGCCACCAAATGAGAAGGGAGCACTCACTGGAGAAGACCCTGATGCTGGGAAAGATGGAAGGTCAAAGAAGACGGGGACGGCAAAGGATGAGATGGTTAGACAGGGTCATCGATGCAACAAACATGAAATTGAGCCAACTTCAGAGGACGGCGGAAGACAGGAGGGCCTGGCGTGATCTGGTCCATGGGGTTGCGAAGAGTCGGACTTGACTGTGCGACTGAACAACAACATGATGAGTAACTAAACCTAACCTAGGAAATGGCAGCTTTACAGGGGGGACTCTATGGTATACTGTAGATTCTAGGAGAAATGGAAGTCCTAGAGTGACCTCACATCCCTGCTGAGCTCCCTCCCTTCCCCAAACTCTACCCTCCCCAGGATCCAGTTTGGTGTAGTGGTTGGGAACATGGACTCTAATCTGGGAGAACTGGGTTTGATTCTCCACTTCTAAACATGCAGCTGCTGGTGTGACCGTGGGTCAGTTAAAAGTTCTTTCAGAGCTGTTCTCTCAGAGGTCTCTCAGCCCCACCTACCTCACAGGATGTCTGCTGCAAGCAGGGGAAGGGAAAGGAGATTGTAAACTGCTTTGAGACTCATTTGGGTAGTGAAGGGTGGCATATAAATTCAATCTCCTCCTCCTCCTCCTGCACAGCTCTTTAGATCTGCACTCTAGAACCAAGTTCAGAATTAGATACATGCTTCAGAAGTTTCTGCTCAGGGTCTACTAGAACAAAAAGGAATTTGCTCCAAACTCTCCTCAGAGAATGATGACAATAAATAAATACTCAGTGGCTGAGTTCAGACTGGCAGTTTGAAGCAGGAGGGAGTCGTGGCAAAAAAGACCAGGAACAAACTGTTCCGCGTTTTCCCGGTCACACTGCACTGACTGATGCAGGAGCATACTGGGGAGGAGGCTCAAGGGAGCGTTCACACTGTTGGCCCAGAGGCATGGCTGTAAGTGGCTTTTTCTGGTAATCCAGTTATGTGCGCTTATGTGCTCATGCGCATAAGCACATCCCTACCAGATTATGGCTTTTTGCATTCACACTTCCGGGAAGCGGGATAGACATGGAATAATCGCGCTTTCCAGGGTTTGATACCACGTTCACCTGGTATCTTTTAAACTTGGGAGGGAAGCATTACAAGACAGGTTGAGTACGGCTGGGGAATACCTGACAGATGTGCCTGTGTGAATGGCCCCTTTAATCCGTTTGTGAAAAGTTTCTGGCACGTGCCTATCTTGGGGCAAACTGCCAGTCTGAACTCAGCCAGTGCCTGTGATGTGTAGGAGCATGCAATATTTTGCAACACAGTTGACTGCTTTTTGGTATTTGACTGCTGTCATGAAGTATCAGTTACCATTTGAAACAATCTGACCTAACAGTCAATTTGGGGGCAGCATTTGACAGCTGCTCTGTGGTAATAGTCAAGAGCTGACTGCCAGCATGAAGTAGCAGTTACTGTTGACAGTATCTGATAAATTATTATTTTTTCTTGTGCTAAAAAAATCCAGTACTCATATGTAGGGCTGCACCAATTTCCACCAATATCCCTCTCAGGAATTGGGAGAACCCCCTTCCCTCAAAGATGCTGGTACCCAGTATCTGTGAGTACCACCACACACACACACACACACACACACAAACACAAGCTCTGGATTTTTCAACTCAGTTTGAGTCATTTTTATTCATTCATTCATTAAGCCAATCAAGACTTTTGGGGACAGATTTTGAAATTCAAATGGTGAATGAGGTGAATATATCATGTGGGTATCAAAATCTGAAAGCGTATTACATTTTTAAAATATTCCATTAAAAAAGAATTCAGATCTTAATTGTGTGCTAAAGGCCAACCATGAGATTGTTTCCACAAAATCTGTGACAAATTATTTTTGGCTTATCCACCAGATTGTAAAGTTAAACATCAGAAGGGAAAAATTCAATTGGGGTGGTAAGCTGTGTGGTTGATTGCCAGGAAGTCAAAATAGTACTATGGCAGTTTGAGGCAGTTAGAGTCAGTTGGGCAAGTGAGAACTTGAATAAATGACATCAAAGGAAACACTGTTGAGGAAACAGGACCTGGGAATTCTGTGTTAAGAAAAGCCAAGAAAAGAGTACATGATAGATACAAATGTAACAGGGTTTATACTGGAACAGTAATGAAAGTTAGTGATCTGTTTGTTTCATGTTACTTTTATTTGTTCAGTATATTTGCTTAAGTTGAAATTTATTCTGTTATTTAAATCTTGATAAATCCATGACCTGAGTGAGTTTATATCATGAATTAATCCCTATGTTTAGTCCTTGACTATATCAGTTGACAAGTTATATTGATATTTTACAAGGTAAATTTGATGATTACCTCAAATGGTGGCAGGGACCCAAACAGACCATGTGTCACATAAAGTCGACTGGTTTCAAATGTGTAATTTTCACAATGCTATCCAAGACTCTGAATGAGACACGCTAAAATTAATATGGGATGCAATCCAAAATTAAGATGGTCCCATCTCTTCTGAAAGGATTTATATGCAGTGAGTTTTCTGTGAATCATGTCCTTTTCAAGTCACAGCTGACTTCTGGCAACCCCGTTGTCAAGAGATGGTCAGAAGTAGTTTGCCATGGCCTGACTCTGCGTCATGACCTTTGTATTCCTTGGTGGTCTCACATTCAATTACTGACCAGGGCTATCCTGCTTAGCTTCCGAGATCTGATGGAATCAAGTGAGCCTGGGCAATCCAGGACAGGGCTTTCCTAAGATAGCCAAAAGAATATACGTGCCATATTCGGCCACACTAAATTTCTAATTAAACATTTCCTCTGCCAACTAGAGCAACCAGATGTATGCTGGAGGTTCAGTCAAGGAGATGACAAAGACATCCAGACCTTGTTTATAATTTGCTTTCATGCTCTCAGAGGTTAAGATGCTGAATCGCAGACCAGAAGGTCAGTAGCTCGGCAGTTCGAGACCCAAGTGCCGTGTGACGGAGTGAGCTCCCATCCTTGGCCCCAGCTCCTGCCAACCTAGCAGTTCGAAAGCCAGAAATTGCAAGTAGATAAATAGGTACTGCTTCGGTGGGAAGGTAACAGCATTCCGTGCGCCTCAGCATTTAGTTAGGCCGGCCACATGACTGTGGAAACGTCTTCGGACAGCACTAGCTCTTTGGCTTGGAAACGGAGATGAGTCCTGCCCTCTAGAGTCAGATTTGACTGGCTTTTGAGCAAGGGAAACCTTTACCTTTACCTAACCCCAGTTCAATCGGGTTTGCTAAACGAGGCAAAGGGGTACAAAACACAGTATCTCAAAGCAAATAGGCTGTCCCACTCATCCTTAAGTGAGGATTCAAACTTTGTTCTCTGAGATTCTAGTCGAACCACTTCAACATACTGCCTCTCTATGTTGATGTTCTTTTACTGATTTCTGAACAAATGAACAAATTAAGACTTTTTATCTACTTCCCCCACTGATTTCTCTTATGGTTTTTTTTTTTCATTTTCTTTTTTTTTTTTTTTTAACATGAGCATGCTTTACAGGTTTGATGTTTCATTTGATCTGGAGCTTTATATGATTGTATTTATCTCGGTTTTTAAGTTGTGTCAGGTGCTTGATATAAGCACAAAAGCAACCGATGCATTCATAAATGCATTAAATAAACAATTTTTTTAAATGGATCATCTTCACAACCACATCCGATACCCTCGACTTCATGGTTATTCAAAGCCCTTTCAGTTTTGTGAATTACTTATGTAAAGCCACACAGACCTGGGAACTCAATTTGGATTACCTGCACATGTTTTAAAAGAGTAAAGCCTCTCCCTTTCAAGCTTTTCTAAGATCAAAGAGCTCTTCAACAAATTTTGGCATCTTGTCACTTTAAAACCCACTGTAACAGTTAATAAGGAGTCTGGTCTCTCCTTGATTGGGACACATGCCATTGATAGCCATTTCATAATCAGAATGCAGTGGTTCTAAAAACAAAAACAAAACTCGTAAGTGTAACTAAACATGCAAAGAAAGGGCAAACTCTTTTGTTTACTAGATCTAAGCTGGTATTTTTCACAAGCATTTTTGGGAAAAAATTTTTTAAAAAACCACCATTCTCCTTTTCATGGTTTTTCAGCACTCCTTGTAAAAATGGGTTAGATATCGCAGCGATTTCTGCAGACATAAGGGATTTGTATCCATAGAGTGCAACTATCCCCTTTCCCACTGCAAAATAAAATGGTGTTTGTGGAGGGCAAGAGAACCCCCCAAGAACAACCAGGGAGTCTCAGGGCTGCAGTGGGAGGTTTTCCAAGCTAAAGAGCCAGCGCTGTTCGAAGACATTTCCATGGCCGGCATGACTCAACACCAAGGCGCACGGAACGCTGTTATCTTCCCACCGCAGTGGTTCCTATTTATCTACTTGCAGTTTCTTGCTTTCAAACTGCTAGGTTGGCAGGAGCTGGGACCAGAGACAGGAGCTCACTCCCTCATGTGGCACTCGGGTCTCAAACTGCTGAACTACCAACCTTCCGGCCTGCAGTTCAGCGTCTTAACCACTTGAGCCACCACAGCTCCTGAAGAAGTGTACCTGCACACAAAACCTGATACCCAGAATTAAACTTTGCTGGTCCTAAAGGTGCCACTGGACTCAAACTTTGTTCCATTAATTCATAGGGACATTATAAGTCAGATGCGCGTAACACACACCCACACATATATTTGTAGGAACACAGAGATATTTTATTTTTATAGGCTGCCCTGAGGAATGGTAGACTTCCCCAAACACATGGCCTCTTTGTGACTTTGCAGCTCTTCGGGGACAGATCTCCTCGCCTGCTTCCATTTTTCCTTTTATATTTGGCTTGCCTACACACTCCTTCTGCCCCCCTCTCCCAAGCTTTTAATAAGTGAGGACGAACTGTGGAAATACGGCCTCACACTTAAAGGCTGTGTGCTTCACTTGAGACAAAGGGAGAACTCTGTTCATTAACATATAGAGTACAGAGTAAATTGTAATTAAGCCACCCTCTACAGATGCACTCTAATGCGAGAAAATAAATACCAAAAAGAAAGGGGGGAAAAAAAACAATTACAAGCTGGCATACTTACGGCTTCGCATTTAAATAATAATGTGAACTATTAAGTAAACTAAGTCGTAATGAGCTGGGGTTCATTAAGTTATCCTACTGTAGGAACAGTGCTGCAATTCGGCATAATTAGCAACTTGGAAATGTGAAGAAGTGGCGCATGGCAAATGCCGTTCAGTGGCTCCCGCTGACCATCACGGAAATGTTCTCTGTGCCTTTAATGGGCAACTGGGTGGGCACGGAATAGAACATGGTTGCAAAGGATTCTGTGAGGCTTTTTCCAAAGACTTCAGGTTAGAGAAAAGATGATTTCCAGGAAAGATTTTCAAAAAGGTGCTGTAATTAGGGAAGGGGTGTGTGCGTGCGTGTATGTGTGTGTGTATGTGTGTATAAAAAATGTTTATATATATAAAAACGTAGAACACCATGAAGCAAACCAAGTAACAATATATTACATGTTATAATAAAGCAATTAAATCCAGCAAATTGTAAATTAATTACTGAGATTCAATAGAATATATAAACATATAAGGTAGAAGATATCAGAACATATTACACAAGGCATGAACAATCCAAAAAGCAATTGACATCAACAATTTAAGGACCACCTAATAATGAGTACATAATATACAAGCAGAAGTCCTCCTGTGTGTGCAGAATCTCCAGGTAGTAGTAGTAGTAGTAGAAGAAGAAGAAGAGATTGGATTTATACCCCGCCCTTCACTTGGAGTCTCAGAGTGGCATACAAACTCCTTTCCCTTCCCCTCCCTACAACAGACACCCTGTGAGGTGGGTGGGGCTGAGAGAGCTCTGACAGAAACTGCTCTTTTCAAGGACAGCTCTGACAGAACTATGGCTTGCCCAAGGTCATCCAGCAGCTGCAAGTGGAGGAGTGGGGAATCAAACCCGGTTCTCCCAGATTAGAGTCTGCTCACTTAACCGCTACACCAAATCTCCCGTGGTGCTTAGAACAAGGACTTCAAGCAGAAATCTGTCATCAGCTGAGCACATTCCGATGGACAATTGATAAAGATCGTTTCGAGAAGACCCCTTTTTCAAGAGCTGACAACCTTCTATTAACTTGATCAGATGCCACTTATCAGAAGGGCATATTACATAATGGAACGTGCTATTTAAACAATGGGATTGGGGAAGGGGCTGTGGCTCAGGATCTGCTCAGCATGGAGAAGGTCCCAGGTTCAATGCCCAGCATCTCCAGTCAAAAGGATCATATGATGCAAAAGACCTGAGACCTTGGAGAGCTGCTGTTTGAGGAAGGGCCATGGCTCAGCGGCAGAGCATCTGCTTGGCATGCAGAAGGTCCCAGGCTCAATCCCCAGCATCTGCAGTTAAAAGGACCAGGCATGTGAAAGACCCAGGCCTGAGACCCAAGAGAGCTTCTGCCAGTCTTAGACAATACTGACTTTGATGGTCTGATGGTCTGATTCAGTCTAAGGCACCTTCAGGTGTGTTCATGTGCTGCCAGTCCGAGATAGGTCAATGGTCTGACGCAGTCAAAAGTATGACAATGTGTGTGATCCTGCTTAACCATGAATTAAAGGATTTGGATTAACAACCCAAATATATATATATACAGGCCTTTTTTTGTAGAAAAAGCCCAGAAGGAACTCATTAGCATATTAGGCCACACCCAACAGCAGAAACTCATTACCATATTAGGCCACACCCCATGCCTTCCCTTGGCTTGCCTAGGTGCCCTGTGGCTGTGAGGCGCCCAGGCAAGCCGGCCCTTGGAGGGGAGGGGAGGCAGTTTAAACTGGCTTCCCTTGGCTTGCCTGGGCACCCCGTAGTTGCCTTCCCTTAGCTTTCCTGGGTGCACCGCAGCTGCGGGGAGCCTGGGCAAGCCGGCCCTTGGACACACTGGGGAAGGCACGGCCCACCTCAGAGTTGCCAGGGGGGGGGCGCTCTCCACGCCTTCCCTCTGTAGCCATGCATGCAGAGGTTTTGGCTGTAGTGGGCGTGGCCAACTCTGAAGCAAACTCCGTTCCTGCCCAAAAATAGCCCTGTATATATATTAAAAAACCATTTGCAGTTCAAAGTCTATGGTGGCCATCCCATATCAACCGTTTGTGAGTATTCTGCACCTGACCATACCTGATCACTTTCCTCCACTGCCGAGGTCCCCAGATTCTTTTTCAGTTTCCTTCCACTTCTGAATCCCACCCCCCACCCCGCTGTTATCTTCCTCTGAACACACTCCATTGTATGCCTGCTGTTTCAATAAGAGCTCGGACAACAGACAAGGTCGCTTAGGCAAACAGCTACAGTAAACAGCTAGTTCCCAAGCAATTTGTAGCAAACCAGTTGTGTGGAGATATTGGCCAAACAGTTGTTTGGGGCAAATATTTGGTGTATATGTGTGTGGCAGGGACATACACACACATTATTTGTGGACAGTTCATTCTGAGGAAAGGAGGTTGCATTAGTTGAATAAATTATTCATAGTGGATATGAATAACTCGTCACTCAGCTGCACCCAGAATGCTACAGAATCCAGAAATGTAGCATTAGAGCCAGCGTGATGTGATGGTTAAATTGTTAGCAGTCAAGACTCCTCCTGCCACAGAAGGGGCAGTTTAGCACACAGAGAAAAAGAAAGAGAAATGCCCTCCATACAAATATCACCTCAAAATCATAAGTATATAAACACGGTCTGGCCCAAACTGACACAAAATGGAGTCAAGCCAGAGACAAGCCAAAAACAGGCTTTATTTTTGAAGGTGAGTCATTTTGGCTAACAGTCCTTTCCAGGGGTCATTTCCTGCAGGAGCGCACAGGAGTGGAGCTCCGGCAGTAAAGAGCCCAGGGGGTGGGCACATGCAACAAGCCCCACCCCCTGCTCCCAGCAGTCCTCAGTCAGAGCAAGAAGCAGCCAGGTAAGCTGCAGAGCCCCCCCGCCCCCCCGGCCAAAACAGTCCAGTGGCACCTTTAAGACCAAGTTTTATTCAGGTACAAGCTCACCCTCCTCTGTGAGGACAGATCTACATGTCCCCCCCCCCAATAGCTGGCAATCCAAAACAGTCCAGTGGAGCCTGAGCTGTGGGTGTTGCATTCTGACATACTTCCAGTTATGTCAAGGGGTGTGGCATATGCAAATAAATTATGCTAATGAGTTATGATAATAAGCTCCTGCACCTCTTTTTCTACGAAATGACCCCTGGTCCTTTCCCCACCCTAAGGAGATGCATAATTAAGGACAATAGGTTTCCCAAGAAGCTCCAGCTTCACTTCCCTCCATTTACCCCAAATTAGTGATACTTTTACCCTATGCTTCCAAGTTGGATGTTTTCCCATCCAGCAATCGTCATCAAGGAAGAAGAAGAAGAAGAAGAAGAAGAAGAAGAAGAAGAAGAAGAAGAAGAAGAAGAAGAAGAAGAAGAAGAAGAAGAAGAAGAAACGAGATTGGATTTATACCCCACCATTCACTCAGAGTCTCTGAGTGACTTACAATCTCTTTCCCCTTCCCCTCCCCACAACAGACACCCTGTGAGGTAGGTGGGGCTGAGAGAGCTCTTTCGAGGACTGCTCTTGAGAGAACTTGTGACTGACCCAAGGCCATGCCAGCAGCTGCATATGGAGGAGTGGGGAATCAAACCTGGTTCTCCCACATTAACCACTACAACAAATATTCACACCTTTAGGATACCCTCCAGAAAACACATCAAATCCTCTCCCAAACATTTGTCCACCTCTAGAAAACCAATCGAATTATTTGAGGGGTGGAAATCATGGGGTGGTCACATCAGCATAGTCCCAGGGAACATTTTTTCCCCCTGTATCAAGCAACACCCAGCCAGCAGGGTGCCATACCTCACACCCCCACTCGCGTGTGGGTCCTCTGTGAAACGCTGGCCATTTCACAGCTGCTTCCACAGACCTCTGTCTTCAAGAGTGGTAAATTGTACAGCTTTCCCCAAATTGCTTTCTCCCATTCCTCTGTTTTATCTTCCTTTTAGTCAGCTTGTGTATTCCCCGTGTGCTTTGTATGTTCTGATCTTCTATTTCTTTTTTAATAAAACTCTTTCCAGTTGCACAACGGACTGGTTTATTTTGGAGAGTTCTTTAAGGGAATAATCCTGGTATACATTGGTGGAGATCTCAGTTACCTGCCTCTCTCTCTGTCTCCTTTAACCTAATTTCCCCAATTAATTAGGAGACTGCCTATTTGGGTAACAGCCTCCTATGATTTTGGAGGAACCAAGTTTATTTAAACTGTCTATCCGTTGTTTTATTCCTTTTTAAGCTGCCCTGAGGGTGGGGTATAAATCTGATAATAAATAACTAAATAAATAAACTATAAACCTTCCCCTCAGTTACCAGATGTTCTAACGGTAGTGAGGGTCTAGGCTTTGGATTCGCTGCTGTGAGGTCAGTTTTGTGGTACACAAGCAGAACATGGAGGCCACTGAGGCAGGCATTGTATATTAACAACAAAGAAGATTTGTTTATTTACAGATTGGTTTCCAGGAAGAGATCAGCACCATGGGACTCCAGATAGACAAAAGAGAATCCTGGCCGAACCTGAGGCTCATTAATTTGGAGAGCAGTTTGAATTTTCTTTAATACTTTCCTGCATAAACAGGCTTTTTCTGACTAGCCCCCTAGGCTGGATCCTCTCACACGGGAAGGATTCCACCCACACCAGCCTTCCCTTTCCCAAGGGTCAGACTAAATGGCCCAAAGACTGCTCATTACCAGAGACAGGCCTAACAACCGGGTTTGCTGTTTTCTCTCAGAGGGAGAGCCAAACCACTCTGCCACACTACCAGGCAGAGCTTCCCTTCACTCCGTCTGCTCTTTTCCTGAGCCAGACTGGAGCTCTCACTGAGGCCTCTCCCTGAGGCAGAACTGAACTCAGCTCCTGCTGGGCTTCCCTCCGACATTTCATTCCCCCCCCCCCGAAACATGAATGGATGGGAGCAGCACTCTCGTGGGCTCAGCTGAGTGGCCGTTTTTCCCGTCAGAGGTGGGACAGCCTTCTGTCAGTCACAGGAGTTTGGAGGAAGCCAGACATGCCCCCCCCCAATGCTCACTCCACTTCCTCTCTCTAATGAGTCATGTTGCATGAGGGGTCCAGTGGACGACTGTCTCCATGTACAATGTCCCACTTCCCTCACTGTTGTTTTGGGGGGGATAGTTTGCCAGAAGTATGAGACAAAGGCATGGTAGAGGACGTTTGTTCACGGGGAAGGTTCTGGAAATACTGTTGGGCTTCCATGAAGTGCCCTTTGGAGGTACCTGCAGGAAGGGTAGGGGCCACAGCTCAATGGAAGAGCCTCTCCTTTGCATGCAGAAGGTCCCAGGTTCAATTCCCAGCATCTCCAGTGAAAGGATCTGGCAGTAGGTAATGTAAAAGACCTCTGCCTGAGACTCTGAAGAGCCACTGCCTGTCTTAGTACTGCTGGACTCTTGCTGATCAAAGGCCTGATTCAGTACAAGGCAGCATGATGTGTTCAAGAGTACAGGGTACGCCACACTTCAGTCTGCTTCCTCACCCTGCAGCCACTTCCCTTCTTCCAACTACTGCTCCAGGATTATGCTTACTCAACAGGGCTATTTTTGGGCAGGAACGCACAGGAACGGAGTTCCAGCTTGCTCCCGAGTTGGCCACGCCCAGCAGGAACTCATTAGCATAATAGGCCACACCCAACAGCAGAGACTCATTAGGATTGGCTACATTAGGGGTGTGTGGCCTAACATGCAAAGGAGTTCCTGCTACAAAAAAAGCCCTGGGTTTTGACAACAAACAAGGTAAACAGAATAAGAAGCTAAAGGTTACTTCTGGTAACATGGGGGTGTGGCATAATACGCAAATGAGCGGTGCTGTCAGGGGTGTGGCCAAATATGCTAATGAGCTTCTGCTGTTGGGTGTGGCCTATTATGCTAATGAGTTCCTGCTGGGCTTTTTCTACAAAAAGAGCCCTGGCTGTGCCCAGTTCTGTTTGGGTAGTTTCCATTTGCTTGCCACAGTCTGTCTGTCTATTTGAAGAAGTGAGTGGTGACTCACGAAAGCTGATACCTTGCCACATATTTTGCTAGCCTTTAAGGTACTGCTGGACTCTTGCTCTTTTCTACTGCTACAGACGGACTAACACGGCTGCCCATCTGGACCTATCTCTGCTCCGCTCTGATCTACTCCAGTCCGCCTGCCCCTGCTGGCCAGAGTATTTGCCCACTCCCTAGCACCAGCTGTCATTTGCTCCACTGTGCCATGCCCAGTGCTGCCCTGGTGGCATTTGTACTGTTCAGGGTTTATGCCCAGATTGCAGCTATTTAATTGGCAGAACCTGGTACTGCTGCCTGGCACTAGTGGCTGTTGCTATGTGTGCTTGCCACATCTCCACTCTTGACATAGGCACTGGGAAGGAGGAGGAGGAAGAAGGAGAAGGAAAATTGGTTTTATACCCTGCTCTTCACTCTTAATTATCTCATCTCAGGCATAGAGGCTGCATGGAGGGTACGACAGTGTATTTTGAGCTGGGTCAAGCTCAAAATATAATTAGGGTTCTGTTACTTCCCACATTTAGAAAAAAAACACCTTTAGACATTCCTCTGCTATTTTTACATATTTATAGCTTTACAACTGTTGACCTTATAACCTTAACTTGTTATTTTGTTTTTCAATCTGCATAACTTAAACATCATCATGTTACATGTTAATTTGCTGTTAAATACCTGTCTAATTAGGCTGCAGTCACACACGCTAAATAACCCACTTTCAATCCACTTTCAGTGCACTTTCCAGCTGGATTTTTACTGCATGAACTGGCAAAATCCAGTTGGGAAGTGCATTTTTGGGGTGTGTGACCGCAGCCTATATGTTTAGAACCTCATATACCACATACCTTGAATAAACTTTTGTTGGTTTTAAAGGGGCCACTGAACTCTAAATTTGTTCTACTGCTTCAGACCAACACGGCTGACTACCTGGATTTACCTTCCATCAACAGGCCCCTTGTGAAGTAGGTGGGACTGAGAAAGTTCTAAGAGAACTGTGACTGACCCGAGGTCACCCAGCTGGTTTCATGTGGAGAAGTGGGGAGAGGGCTAGCTTCATATGGAGGAGAGGGTCATAGGGCTGAGGGAAATCTTTTAAATAATGCTTTGCCTTTTCTGTGTATTTTTTTTAAAAAATTGAAAACTGAAATGGGGTTCCGCGTATTGAGGTTCTGGGTTTTCGAGACTGAGAATTCTGAATCAGAAGGGTCCAAATTCTGAAGTCTGAATCCAGATTTTGACGAGAAGAAGAGGAAGTCTTTACATCTCACTTTTCTCTACCTTAAGGAGACTCAAAGCCAGAGCGGTGCAGTGGTTAAGAGCAGTAGACTCTAATCTGGAGAAGCAGGTTTGATTCCCCACTCTTCCACATGAAGCCAGCTGGGTGACCTTGGGTCAGTCCCAGTTCTCTCAGAACTCTCTCAGCCCCACCTGCCTCACAAGGTGTCTATTCTGGGGAGGGGAAGGAAACGTGACTGAAAGCTGCTTTGAGACTCCTTAAGGTAGAGAAAAGGTAAAGGTAAAGGTTCCCTTGCTCGAAAGCCAGTCGAATCCGACTCTAGGGTTGCGGTGCTCATCTCCGTTTCAAAGCCGAAGAGCCAGCGCTGTCCGAAGACGTTTCCGTGGTCATGTGGCCGGCATGACTAAACACCAAGGCGCACGGGGGTATAAAAACCTATTCTTCATCTTCTATAATCACCTTTCCCTTCCTCTCCCCACAACAGGCACCTTGTGAGGTAGGTGGGGCTCAGAGAATTCAGAGAGAACAGTGACTGGCCCAAGGTCACCCAGCAGGCTTCATGTGGAGGAGTGAGAAATCAAACCCAGTTCTCCAGATCAGAGGCTGCTGCTCTTAACCACGCTGGCTCTAGGGGTGTTAGTGCACATCCTTACTAGCCACGCATCTTCCCTTCTGGACAAGTGCCCAATCCATAATTCAATAAAAGTGCTTTATGCTTTCTGCTCAAATACGTGACCATCTTAGGCCAAACAGAAATATTTGAGAGGCTCTCAAGGAGCAGCCCATTTTCCCAGACTGCTGTGGTGGAGATGTCGTGCAAATGTCTTTAGCAGGGCTGCTCATTCCCTGAAGTAATTACACACACTACTGAAACCCGCGTAACCCTTTCCACGGTACATTTGTGGAGCCAAGTGTTTAATTAAGTATAACCTCATAACTGCAGAGGTAAGTTACAGGCAATTTAGAATTGGTCAAGGCCCAATTTCTCTTCAGCAATGATATATACCAAAAGTTTGCTGTACCCTTTCGTTCTTTCTGTCTTTCTTTTCTTTTTTTAATTGAGAGAAGGCCTGAAAAATGTTTGGTCGCTGATTCTCAGTAATTCCAAAAGCCAGAAAGAAACGGTGAACTTAGTGAGGTACAATGTGACCCGCCTCCTACCCGTCAGTGTGCATTCGGGTCAGTGAATGTAACAACATTGTTTACCTGTGGAAACTCTCTTTTAATCTTCCACTGTAAGCAGTGTGTCAGGCAATGGCCACATTAAAGCCAGGGTTTCTTCCAGGATCCACAACTCTCCCACTCTAAGCTCTTGGGTGCTTGAGCATTTTCCCTGCTTACCTCAGGAATCCCTCAAATGCAGAGACCTCTACCTAGTCTGTGTGTGGCCTGGTTTTGCAGCTTCGGTGATTGGCATGAGCCACCCACTTTGCTATTTAATACAGCAATAAACATTCGCAGCAATCCACAGACAGGCAGGTCATTTTCTGGCCGTTTTCTCATTTTTCCTTGAGAATATTATTGGATGTCTTAGACGATCGCGGGTCCGTCTTTGACTGACACGATTTGCAAAGCAAGGTGTTTGAGCGGGGTGTGTGTGTGGGTTCTAGAGCCACCCTTCCAGCCTCTTTTGCACTTTGAAAATGGGTGCATTAGTATGGTTGCCAGCCTACAGGTGGTGGCTGGGGATCTCCTGGGACTACAATTGATCTCCTGGGGACAGAGAGCATTTCACCTGGAGCAAATGGCCAATTTGGAAGGTGAACACAGAGAGCACTTCACCTGGAGCAAGTGGCCACTTTGGAAGGTGAACTCTATGGCATTCTATCCCAC
Source organism: Gekko japonicus (assembly GCF_001447785.1). Taxonomy (NCBI): domain Eukaryota; kingdom Metazoa; phylum Chordata; class Lepidosauria; order Squamata; family Gekkonidae; genus Gekko; species Gekko japonicus. Next base: position 68,580 of record NW_015159837.1, read on the forward strand.
TGGGGTCCCTCCCCTCTCGGGTTCTGCCCCTCAAATCTCCATGTATTTCCTAACCTTGAGCTGGCAACACTATGCATTAGTGCAGAGGTGTCAATCTCATTTGTTACTGTTGAAAATAGTTGTTGTTAAGGTTTCTCGTGGAAGACTCAAAATAACCACACCAAATACGGTTAAGTCAAATGGTGTTTATATAACTACTAGAAATAAGGCCCATTGTGGAAATAAATACAACGAGATCTAGAAAGAGGCTCTGGGAGAGTGCTCTGGCTTTGGGCAAACAGTGTCAGTCTGCTTTTAAAACATGAATCTGGGACCTGCACACCACCAGAATACAGCAGATTCCATATGCAACTGACATTCCAACTGCCTTGCGGGGGGGGAGTTTGAGGTGTGGAATGGAGTGAAGTCCAATCAGCTTCCATATGCAAAAGACCAGGTTGTCGCAGCAGTTGTGGTGTGGGCGGGACTCGGGCTTTGCCTTCT
>NW_015159837.1:69564-75832 GCF_001447785.1 Gekko japonicus
ATAAGAGCCCCTGGATGGGCCGCATCCAGCCCCCAGGGCCTTATGTTTGACACCCCTTGCATTAGTGTGTACCATAGCAGGATTTACGATATTCCAGAATAAGTTTTTTGTGAGTCAGAGCTGTAAGAGAGCTGAGACTGGAAAAAGCTTACACTGGAACAGATTCTGCTGCTGGATCCCTGCTTTATTTTACTTATTTGATTGACGTAATTAGTTTCGCGAAAGAGACCTTTAGAGGTGCCTAAATGATTACACAGTTTCCAGAGAAGGACACATTCCAAGTTGGACTGAGGGAGAACAGAGCCTCAGCCTCCCTCCTCCCCCCTCCCCTCGCCTATATTTTAAGCACTGAGAGAACCGTTGACCTGTCGGAAAGGACTGTCCCGCCTGAGCCATGCCACAGGAGGTTTTTTAGAACTGTGCTACTGTAACATTTGCCTTGACCTGGACAGCCTATGCTAGCCCGATCTTGTCAGATCTTGGAGGCTGAGTAGGGTGTACCCTGGTTTGTATTTGGATGGGAGACCACTAGGGATGGGCACGGACTGGGGAAATGAAAGTTCATCCAGGTTCATAGTTCATGAGGTCACACATACCACAAACCTCCCCAGTAAGGTTTGTGAGGTTCAGGGAAAGATTTGAAATCCTCCCTCCCTCCTTTCTGCTGGCAGTGGCTCCCCGAGGCCAGCAGAATGGAAGGGGGGGATATCTTGCCAAAGCCTCAGCATTTCAGTGATCCCTTTCGCTCCCCTCCCCGCTTCCAAGCCTGACAGGCTGAAATGGATGCAAGTCATAGAATCATAGAATGTTAGAGTTGGAATGGACCTTGCAGGTTATCTAGTCCAACCCCCTGCACTCTGCAAGAGCATAGCCGAAAGATAGCCCTACAACATACCCGAAAGCTTGAAAACATCCAGCGAAGGAGCATCCACCACCTCCTGAGTGATCCCTTTTGCTCCTCAGCTTTCCACCATGAACCCCATGAACCTCCAAAATCACATGGTACTGTTTTAAGTGTTTTAATTGTGTTGTCATTTATGCATTGTTTTAATCATCTTATTGTAATTTATGTCTTGTTTTATGTAAGCCGCCCTGAGCCGCCCTGAGCCGGCCTTGGCTGGGTGGGCAGGGTAAAAATCTGATTAAATAAATAAATAAACTTTGGCTGGCAGCCAGCAGAAGACTGTGGGGATGAGGACATGGGAAGCCACTGTCACATCAGTGGCATGATGTAATTATGGGGACACGGGAAGCCACTGTCACATCAGTGGCATGATGTCATTTCTGGGGCGACCCCAGAAGTGACATTGTGCCACTCTGGGAATTTGTGGTTTTACCATAGAGCTTTTTCTGAATCCCAGAGTGGCATGACATCACTTCTGGTATGCCCTGGAAATGACATCACACCATCAATGTGACTGTGGTTTTTGCAGCATCCCCTCAGCATATGAAGCAGTGGCAGGGGTCGGGGCTGCCACCAGGATTTTCCCCACAATCAGGGCTATTTTTGGGCAGGAACGCACACTGGCTCCTGAGTTGGCCACACCCAGCAGGAACTAATTAGGATAATAGGCCACACCCAACAGCAGAAACTCATTAGGATTGGCTACATTAGGGGTGTGTGGCCTAACATGCAAAGAAGTTCCTGCTACAAAAAAAGCCCTGGGTTTTGAGAATAAACAAAGTAAACAGAATAAGAAGCAAAAAGTGGGTGTGGCTGAATGACCACACTTCTGGTAACATGGGGGTGTGGCCTAATATGCTAATGAACTGTGCTGTCAAGGTGCGGCCTAATATGCTAATGAGTTTCTGCTGTTGGGTGTGGCCTATTATGCTAATTAGTTCCTGTTGGGCTTTTTCTACAAAAAAAGCCCTGCCCACAATAGCAGGAGACCTCAGCCCTAAGTCTGACTCAGTATAAGACAGCTTCGTATGTACATGTGTACAGCAGATCCTGAAAGATATGTAAGACACACATTGTCAAGCATCAGTGGCTGAGCATCAGTTTCTTTCTTTCATTCAACAGCCATAATAGAGACAGTATCCCAGCCTCTTTTTGTACAATGTGAACAACTTGTATGTCTTCAGTGATCGCCGGGGAGAAGGAAACATTATGTTTTGTTTACTGATAGAAAGGGTTTAACATGTAATAAAACTATTTCAACTGCTGTGTTTGAGGAAATTAGCTTGCACCAACTTTCGGCTCCGCTGACCCAGAAGTAAAGGGAAAAGATAACAATGCCAGACATTTACACTAGCATGACAATACAATACTGTATAATACAACATCGTACCATTACAATATATTTCATCGCACCATTCAGTAACTGCAGTAACGGTAAAAACCCTGTTTCAAAAACGTATCATTGTAGAGTATACGATTGTGATCGAACAGAAATGTAATATATGCTACTTCTGTGACAATTCAGAATTCTGCACACACACACACAGGATGACAATTTGACCGGTACTGGAGCCAGCATCCCAGTGTTTTTATTTATTTACCTCAGTTACTGCCTTTCTCCCCAAGGGGCACCCAAAGTAGTTTACTTCATTCTCCTCTCCTTCAGTCTATCCTCACACAAGCCCTGTGAGGTAAGTTTGGCGGAGAGGCTGTGATGGGCCCAAGGTTGACCAGCAAGCTTCCATGGCAGAGGTGGGATTCAAACCTGGGTCTGACCGATACTGGTCCGATGCTGTGACCACTACACCACACTGCCTCAAACCTTACAAGAATGAATGCCACCGTTTAGATTTTGGTGGCCATATTGCTTTTTTTCTTAAACTATTAATCTAGGCAGCCTGAGACCTTTATAAACAACACAAAATATGGATATTAGCTCCCTCCCACACACACACAAAAAGCAAGGCCTAACAGAGGGATGTGAGGGGGCTGTCAACCACTCTTGTAACCCGTATTATCGAGGGTTGCCAATTTCCCTCAGGGGGAAAAATGTCCTTTTGCTTCAGTAGAGGTTTAATGTTATTGACCAGGTTTCTGGGCATGGAATAGTGGTCACTGGTGGTGTGTGTGGGGGAGGTATTAGGGTTGCCAATTTCCCTCAGAAGGAAAAATGTCCTTTTGCTTCAATAGAGGTTTAATGTTATTTACCAGGTTTCTGTGCATGGAACAGTGGTCACTGGGGGTGTGTGGGGGGAGGTATTTGTAAATTTCCTGCATTGTGTAGGGGGTTGACTAGATGACCTTGGAGATCCCTTCCAAGTCTATGATTCTCTGATCTTGTGCTTTAGATGTTATGCCTCTGTTAATACACCTCAAGACCGCATTACCCTTTTTTGCTTTTGCATCAGACTGACTGCTCAGATTTAGTTTACTGTATACCTATACCTCAAGATTTTGTTCACACAATATTGCAAGCAGAATCCATAACTTAACAGCGCAAAGACTTGTCTATTAATCTAAGTACCCTGACACTCTGTTTTATCGATTCATAAATAATTGGCCTTCAAATTCCTCCACATTTTTTGTAGCAGCGAAGGTCCCAAAATTCATTTAGATATCTCTGATGTTATTTTAATTGGCTTTTCAGAGGCATCATGCTTCAATGCAGGTATAGCCCCAATCTCCTTTTTTTAAGATTCACTGATGCCCACTGCTATTGAAAACCTTTGATTCTATAGATCATGTTTACACAACAAAGACCTGAACTGTCCAATCCAATCCCTAAACAGAACTACACTTTCCTACGTAGGCCTTGGCTGGGAGGGTGGGGGTAGAAATTGAATAAATAAATAAATATAATTTAAAGTCAATGGATCAGTTCCCCTGGAGAAAACAGGTGCTTTGGGGGGTGGACTCTATGGCATTGCACCCCATTGAGTTCCTTGTCCTCCCTAGGCTCCACCCCTAAATATCCAGGCATTTCCAAACATGTCCTCCCCATTCACCCACCATTCACAAGCATGGACAGCTTCAAGAGAGAATTAGATAAGCATATGGAGCAGAAGTCTTTCAGTGGGTATTAGCCACGAGCAGGGCTATTTTGGGGCAGGAACGCACAGGAACGGAGTTCCGGCTGGCTCCCAAGTTGACCATGCCCAGCAGGAGCTCATTAGCATAATAGGCCACACCCAATAGCAGAAACTCATTAGGATTGGCTACATTAGGGGTGTGGCCTAACATGCAAAGTAGTTCCTGCTACAAAAAAAGCCCTAGGTTTTGACAACAAACAAGGTAAACAGAATAAGAAGCAAAAGGTGGGTGTGGCTGGATGACTATTCTTCTGGTAACATGGGGGTGCAGCCTAATATGCTAATGAGCTATGCTCTCATGGGTGTGGCTGGATATGCTAATGAGTTTCTGTTGTTGGGTGTGGCCTATTATGCTAATGAGTTCCTGCTGGGCTTTTTCTACAAAAAAAGCCCTGGCCACAAGGTATAGATTGGAACTCTCAGGCTGGGGCAAGTGATGCTCTGTGTTCTTGGTGCTGGGGGGGGGCAACAGTGGGAGGGCTCCTAGTTTCCTGGCCCCACTGCTGGACCTCCTGATGGCACCTGGTATTTTTGGTCACTGTGGGATAGGGTGTTGGACTAGATGGGCCATTGGCCTGATCCAACATTGGCTTCTCTTATGTTCTTATGGCCAGGGGGACCTGGCGACTCTAGTTCAGGATAGCACCATAAAGATATTGTTTTCTCTGCCAGATTTGGAATATATTTTCCCACAAAGTTAACAATACCTAGAAACGTCTTCCTCATCTGTTTGTTTATGCTCAGTGGCTTGAGCTCATGTCAGGCCGATTTCTGATCCCTGGTCAGTGAGTCCTTCCCTCCTAAAAGATGAATTCCTGAACTCTCTGAACGGACATTTATCTCAGATGTTAAACTGTATCTCCTCAGCTTTCAGCAGTGATTTCAGTAACCATGCCTCATGTTCCAGACCTCTGCGGGACATCCCTAAATCAGACCTTCATCCTTGTCCATTTGAGTCATTTCTATGGTCTCCGAAATCAACTGTACCGAATGTAATGCTTTGATCCATGCAACATTTTGATGATGAATGCAACCCCAAAGATCATCATTTAAACCAATACCACTGAAAGTGACAACAGGACGTAACAATTCACTGTCTGCATCCAGTGTCATCAGCCAAAACCAGTTGGAAGCATCTAAAGATGAAATATGCCGAGTACCTGTCATTGATGCCAACATTTCTTCTTTTTTTGTACTTGGAAATTTTAAAATATTCTTTTCTCACATCAAGGCTCCTCTGTTGCTTACAGCAGTCTCTTTTAGGCACCAGGCCAAAAACGTTTCTTTTTATCCAGGGAAGGGGTTTGATCTTTTAAAATGATGTTTGTGGTCTTCTTTACAGAAATCATTTCAGACTTCTGACTGTGTTGTCTTCTAGCTGAGTTTTTAATGGCTGGGTTTTCAAGCGGGATGTTCACTGTTGTGATTTTATTTTGTTTTTTTAGGACTGTATCATGTTTTTCCTAGTGAGCCATCTCAAGCACAATCTGAGTTTTCCAAATCAACAAGTAAATGCTTATTTGAAGAATTAAGGGGGGGTTAGACATAAAAAAGGAGCTGCGGTGGCTCAAGTGGTTAAGACGCTGAACTGCAGGCTGTGGAAGGTCGGTAGTTCAGCAGTTCGAGACCCGGGTGCCACATGATGGAGTGAGCTCCCGTCTCTAGTTCCAGCTCCTGCCAACCTAGCAGTTCGAAAGCAAAAAATTGCAAGTAAATAAATAGGGACCACTTCGGTGGGAAGGTAACAGCATTCCGTGCACCTTGGTGTTTAGTCATGCCGGCCACATGACCACGGAAACGTCTTCGGACAGCGCTGGCTCTTCGGCTTTGAAACGGAGATGAACACCGCAACCCTAGAGTCGGACTCGACTGGCTTTCGAGCGAGGTGTGCAGACTCTAATCTGGGAGAACCGGGTTTGATTCCCCACTCCTCCACTTGCACCTGCTGATGTGACCTTGGATCAGTCGCAAGCTCTGGCACAGCTGTCCTTGAAAAAGAGCAGTTTGTGTCAGAGTTCTCTCAGCCCCACCCACCTCACAGGGTGTCTGTTGTGGGGAGGGGAAGGGAAAGGAGTTTGTAAGCCGCTCTGAGACACCTTTGGGTAGTGAAGGGCGGGGTATAAACCCAATCTCTTCTTCTTCTTAGACATAAAAAATCATTTTTTTTTAATTTTTAGCAATTACTAAGGCATTTAACCACTGGAAGAAAATAGTGCAGACTTGAAACAACTAAAGCAGAGCGTGCCAAAGCAGGATTACAGCTGAACATCAAGAA
>NW_015159837.1:75870-98117 GCF_001447785.1 Gekko japonicus
ACTTTAAGGGTACAAGACCAATGTGGACAACAATCATGACCTGATCCAAGAACAAATATAAAGAAAACAGTCGTGAGAGTCTGACCCACAAGTCAAGCAGTCAACAAGACCTGCAAAGAATATACTTTCTGTATATTAAGGTCAACAAGCACTACAACACAATAAACAAATTCCTTCAAATCATAAGAAAACCCCAGTGTCATCCTAGTGAAAAAATACATCATCAATGCCTGGGATGCATTAGAAGCTTAGCAGCATATTTGAGCCTGTTTACTTATTGAGATCAGCATCCTATCTAAATGCATTATCTTTCCTGATTATTTGTAAAGCACTTTATGAGCAAGAGAGCTTTTGTACCACTCTAGTATTTCCTGAGGAAGATCCAATTTTGAAACGTTATATAATCCGGAGATGACGTTGACAATGTATCTTTACACTAGGATTTTCTTACGATTTGAAGGAATTTGTTTATTGTGTCGTAGTGCTTGTTGACCTTAATATACAGAAAGTATTTTCTTTGCAAGTCTTGTTGACTGCTTGATTTGTGGGTCAGACTCTCACAACTGTTTTCTTTATATTTATAACTTTAAGGTTGACAGTGAAGAAACCAGGGCTATTTTTGGGCAGGAACACACAGGAACGGAGTTCCAACTGGCTCCCAAGTTGGCCACACCCAGCAGGAACTCATTAGCATAATAGGCCACACCCAACAGCAGGAACTCATTAGGACTGGCTACATTAGGGGTGGATGACCACACTCTGGTAACATGGGGTGTGGCCTAATATGCTAATGACCTGTGTTGTCAAGGGTGTGGCCTAATATGCTAATGAGTCCCTGCTGTTGGGTGTGGTCTATTATGCTAATGAGTTCCTGCTGGCCTTTTTCTACCCAAAAAGCCCTGGAAGAAACTGAAATTGTTCAAGATTTTCTGTTCCTTGGCTCCATCATCAACCAAAAGGAAGACTTCAGCCAAGAAATCAGAAGGCGATTGAGACTGGGAAGGGCAGACACAAAGGAGCTAGAAAGGGTTCTTAAGTGTAAGGATGCATCACAGGCAAAAAAAAGATCAAGACAATTCACATCATAGTATTCCACATCACTATGTATAGGTGTGAAAGTTGGACAGTGAAGAAAGCTAACAGGAAGGCAGTAGATTCCTTTGAAATGTGGTGTTGGAGGAGAGTTTTATGGGTACCGTGGACCATCAGAAAGACAAATCAGTGGGTTCTAGATCAAAACAAGCCTGAACGTTCCCGAGAAGCTCAAATGACCAAACTGAGGCTATCATCCTTTGGTCGCACTATGGGAAGACGAGAGTCACTGGAAAAGTCAATAACGCTAGGGAAAGTTGAAGGCAGCAGGAAAAGGGGAAGACCCAACATGAGATGGACTGACTCAATCAAGGAAGCCTCAGCTTGCAAGACCTAGGCAAAGCTCTTAATGATAGGACTTTTTGAGGTCATCAGTTCATAGGGTCTCCATAAGTCGGAGGTAACTTGATGTACCTTAACACACACAAGGCATTTAATGGGATGGAAGGTGCATGGTATAATCAGTCTTGGAAGCTAAGCAGAGTTGGTACTTGGATGGGAGACCATCTAGGAAGTCTCTGCAGAGGAAGGCACCAGCAAACCATCTCCGCTTCTCACTTGCCTTCAGAGCCCCTTGCTGGGATGACCATAGGTCTGTTGCAACTTGATGGCACTTAACGCACTTAGGCATTTAATAAAGACAATCGGTTGAATGATCCATTTTAAGAGATCACATCTAATTGTACTAATACAAGGTTTTCCAGCTAGTTTTTCAATGAAAAGGGGGTTTGGCTGTATATAAAACAGGAACATGCCTTGTGCAGTTTTCTTATATGTGTGACCAATACCCTGACACAGATTTGCAAAGTGGCCATCAATTTTGTTTTTCCCATCAGCAGTACACACAGTATGAACTTTTTTATACCCGACTCAAGTTTCCAATCCCAGTCTTGACATTCCATTTACAGGAACTAAAAACTAACTTAATCACCCTCACTGTTCCAGCCAGTAAGATCTATGGATGTTAGCTTTATCACAATGGAAGAAATGTAACTTTAAAAACAAAACTTGGACCTTTGCCTGAAAGGCCTGATAGAGGAAAGGAGTAGGTTTGCCGGGTCTGACTCAGGAAATATCTGGGGACTTTGGGGGTGGAGCCAGGAGCAAGGATGTGACATCCCTCTGGGAGAGGGGAGGGAAGAAGCACGACTGAACTCCAAAGGGAGTTCTGGCTGTCACACTTAAAAGGACCATGTTCCTTTTTAATGTCTTCCCTCCATTGGGAATAATGGAGGATAGGGGCACCCTCTTTTATGGCTCATAGAATTGGACCCACTGGTCCAATCTTTTTGAAACTTGGGGGGCGGGTTGAGGAGAGGCACCAGATGCTATGATAAAAGGTTTGTGCCTCCACCTTAAAACACAGCCCGCCCAGAGCCCCAGATAGCCACAGATCAATTCTCCATTATACTCTAGAGGGACCGGTCTCCATAGGGTATAATGCTCCCCGAGGAGCTTTCCTCCCCCCCCCCCACTTTCTGATAACCCTGAAGCAGTGACAGGGCCTCCAAACTAGGGGATCCCCTGCCCCCAACTGGGGATTGGCAACCCTAGAAAGGATCACATATGTTCTGAGTCAGTAAAAGGCAGGTTCATGTGTTCGTGTGAACCTTCCCGTATGCCATAATACTACGATTTCCTCAGTGCTTGCAGATCCATGCCTTCTGTGCTCCTCCTCCTGAGCACTTTTTCCAGGGCTGGTGCATGATCTGAACATGATTCGGCAGCTTCTGAGTTTGATGGGCTGGCAGAAGGCCTACCCGTGGCTGGATATACTCATAACCTTCCATTTCCCAATGGAAGAAGGGTCCAGTGACACTGGAGAAAGACGGGTACAAGACAGAAGAGCAACATGTTAGCTTGCCTTCAGGTATCCCTTCCCCAGAAAAGGTGAGATTATCCATAGGAAATGGGAGCAATCACCTATTTCCTGCTGTCAGGCATGTGGGTGGAGTTGCCCCTGACTCTTTCATTCTCTTTTTAGGTCAGCGATACTAATATTAAGTGTTTAAGAGAATTACGTTTTATTTATTTATTATTTGCATTTATATCCCACCCATCCCGTGGGCGGGCTCAGGGCGGGTAAGGTAAAGGTAAAGGTTCCCTTGCTCGAAAGACAGTCGAGTCCGACTCTAGGGTCGCGGTGCTCATCTCCGTTTCAAAGCCGAAGAGCCAGCGCTGTCCGAAGACGTTTCCGTGGTCATGTGGCCGGCATGACTAAACACCAAGGCGCACAGAAGGCTGTTACCTTCCCACCGAAGCGGTACCTATTTATCTACTTGCAATTTCTTGCTTTCGAACTGCTAGGGCTCCATCTTCTACATGACAGCCCTTCAAATACTTGAAGACTGCAATCATGTCCCCTCTAAGCCTTTTCTTTCCTAGGCTAAACATATGCAACTCTTTCAGCCTTTCCTCATAAGACTTGGATTCCAACCCTCTCACCATCCTGGTTGCCCTCTTCTGGACACGCTTGAGCTTGTCAACATCCTTCCTAAAATGTGGTGCCCAAAACTGAGTGAACCTATATATAAGAGTGAACCTTCCAACACTGCTGTGGTGTTCACGAAAAGCACGCAGCCCGTTCCAACTTAGCCCTAACAAATCTTCATCTTCATCAGAAACCTGCTGCTTAGGACTTGGAGTTTCTCAATCCTCCATCCTCCCCAAAAAGCCCAGAAGATTTGTCCTTTCCAAAGAGAAGTATCCAGACTTCTTTTTGTTGTTGTTGTTGTTTTTCTTTGGAAAGTGAAGAACATCTTTTACTCAAGCTGTCACCATAACTCTGAACTGGCTTCAAAGGTTTTCTTTACATGGGCCTCCGGAATGTTATTTACCTTCAAAAGAAACAGCAGAGCATGAACAGTTCAAACCTAAAAATAGATCTGCGCAAAGGGAGTTGGGCTTGGGTTATAAATAGACACAGACGCACACACACACATGCACAAAAATCTTTGCAACCAATAACCAATTTAATGCATGCGAGATGAACGGAGTTACGGAGAGAACAAAGATCAGGGATCGGCTCCCTGGGGATTTAGCCATTTCTCTTTGGCGGGATTTGATTAGTGCAATTCCTAATTAGTCTGCCTGTGGCTGGATTGTTCGTCCTGTACCATGTTTGTGTTTTTGTGTGTGTGTGTGTGTGTGTGTGGCAGCTCTAAAAAGAGCTATTAGAAACTCCTGCCCGGTCTTTGGCGGCTTCTCGGAAATGCTACTGCTTATGGAAGGGCTCTTGGTAACTGACTGCTCGATCCACATCCTCTGCCGCTGTTTCATTCCAGATAAAAATGAATGCACCAGAGAGGATGTGCAGCAAATGGCCCAGAAGGCACAAAGTGTTTTCACAACTTCAGAATTTGTCTGCCCTGTCTCAATAGCCCAGGCTAGCCTGATCTTATCGGATCTCAGAAGCTAAGCAGGGTCAGCTCTGGCTAGCATTGGGATGGCAGACCTGCAAGGAATACCAGGGCTGTGACACAGAGGCAGGCAACGGCAAATCACCTCTGAACGTCTCTTGCCTTGAAAACCCTACAGAGTCACCATATGTCAGCTGTGACTTGACATCACTTTCCACCTCCAGAATTTGTCCGGGCTTTAAAAATCAGGATCTGATATGGAGAGTTGCTTGTTTGAAAGGGTGGCTACAGATAAACTGGGGGGGGGGGGGGGGGAAACCCCTATTAAACAGCTATTATTTAATGGATATGTTGATTTCATTGATATTAATCAGATGGGAAAGTTGAGCATGATTAAAGCAAAACTGCATCCTCCTTCAGAGTCTCTGCCAGGCTTTGTGAAGCCAGACTTTGATTGTGTTCAAGCAACCAGTTCCAATGTAGTTCTTCTTATTCAGGCTGTAATTATTCTTTTTTACAGGAACAGGATTAGATCATAAATCTGCGTTGCATCTCCTCTTATGGAATGCTGCTGGACGGAAATTGAGGATTGCTAATAAGGCGGGTCTAATGAATTCATAGGATGACAATGACGACAATAATAGCTCCCAAGCCAGTTTCCAACAATTTAAAATAAGATGAAGAAGAAGAGATTGGATTTATACCCCGCCCTTCACTTGGAGTCTCAGAGCGGTTTACAAACTCCTTTCCCTCCCCCTCCCCACAACAGACACCCTGTGAGGTGGGTGGGGCTTAGAGAGCTCTGACACAAATTGCTCTTTTTCAAGGACAGCTGTGCCAGAGCTTGTGACTGACCCAAGGTCATCCAGCAAGTGGAGGAGTGGGGAATCAAACCTGGTTCTCCCAGATAAGAGTCCACACACTTCACCACTACACCAAACTGATCAAAATATAAGTTTTCAGAGAACTGGTTCGTTGTGAGGTCTGGGTCTAGGCCCAATGGAAAGATGGCTGGTTGCTTCCTCTTCTCTCTCTCTGCCTTGCTAATGTCATTCAGTAGCTGGGAGGAGGAGGAGGAGGAGGAGGAAGAAGAGGCACTCAACTACTGCTGGAACCAAGCATGATATAAGGATGCTTGGCCGCTGCCTCTTTCCCCTCCAGCCTTGCTGAGGGCATTCAGCTGGAGGGGGATCCGGGCATGGTGGAAGGATGCCTGGCTGCTGTTCACCCTCTGGCCTTGCTGGAGGAGGCACTTAGCTAGAACTGGAACCAGGCATGGTGGGAGGCTGTCTGGCTGCTGCCTTGTCTCCCCCTGGCCTTGCCAGTGACATCTAAAAGCTAAGAGGAGGAAGAGGAAGAACTTCAGCTAGAGGTGGACCCAGGCATGATGGAGGGATGCCTGGCTCCTGCCTCTTTTCCCTCTGCCTTTCCTTATAACATGTAGTACCTGGGAGAAGGAGGTACTCATCTGGAGGTGGATCCAGGCATGACAGAAGGATGCCTGGATAATGCCTCTTCTCTCTCTGGTCTTGCTGATGGCATTGAGTGGTCGGGAGGAGGAGGCACTCTGGGCATGGTGGAAGGATGTTTAACTGCTGCTTCTTCACCTTCCACCTTTGCTGATGGCATTTAAGAGCTAGGAGAAGGAGGCCCTTGGCTGGAGGTGGTCCAGGCATGATGTCTTGCTGCTGCTCCTTCTATGTGTTTCCCTTTGACATCAATGGGAGGTAGAAGGAAATGAGTATTATTCCAGAGAAACAAAATTGGGGGGGAGGGAATGCACACCCTGCCAGGAATGCACAGGTAGTTCCTGCCTGGCCTCCCTTGGATGACTTTATCCAAGACCTGCAGAAGACTGGCCACTAAGTAAGACAGGATGCTGGACTAGATGACCCAGTGGTCTGATCCAGCAGGGCTCTTCTGATGTTCTTACGACAACTCTTACGACAACTCTCCAACCACCGTGCCAAGCCCTTTCCATGGGCGATGTGCATCAAAAAGGGGGCTGTGGCTCAATGGCAGAGCACCTGTTCGGCATGCAGATGGTCTCAGGTTCAATCCCCGGCACCTTTAGTTTACAAAAAGGATCAGGCCGTCAGTGATGTGAAAGACCTCAGCTGAGACCCTGGAAAGCCACTGCCAATGGAGGATACTGACCTGGAAAAACCATGAAGGAGGAAGAGGAGGAGGAGGAGGAACTTTCCCCTCCAGCCTTGCTGAGGGCATTTAGCAGCTGGAAGGAGGAAACGCCAAGCTGGAGATGGATCCAGGTCCAACGGGAAGATGCCTGCCTGCCTCCCCTTCACCCTTTGACCTTGCTGGCGACATTTAGTAGCTGGGAGGAGGAGGCACTCTGCTACATCTGGAACCAGGCATGATGGAAGGATGCCTGGCTGCTGTCTCTTCTCCCCCTACCCTTGCTAGTGACATCTAAAAGCTAAGCGGAGGAAGAGGAAGCCCTCAGCTGGAGGGGGATCCAGGTATGGTGGACGGATGCCTGGGCCCTGCCTCTTTCCTCCTCTGGCCTTGCTGATGGCATTTAATAGATGGGAGGAAGAGGAAGAGACACTCAGCTGGAGGGGGATCCTGGCTGCTGTCTGTTCACCCTCTGGCCTTGCTGGAGGAGGCTCTCAGCTAGAACTGGAACCAGGCATGGTGGGAGGCTGTCTGGCTGCTGCCTTGTCTCACCCTGGCCTTGCTAGTGACATCTAAAAGCTAAGAGGAGGAAGAGGAAGAACTTCAGCTGGAGGTGGACCCAGGCATGATGGAGAGATGCTTGGCTCCTGCCTCTTCTCCCTCTGCCTTTCCTTATAACACTTAGTAGCTGGGAGAAGGAGGTACTCATCTGGAGGTGGATCCAGGCATGACGGAAGGATGCCTGGCTATTGCCTCTTCTCTCTCTGGTCTTGCTGGTGGCATTTAGTGGTCAGGAGGAGGAGGCACTCTGGGCATGGTGGAAGGATGTTTAACTGCTGCTTCTTCACCTTCCACCTTTGCTGATGGCATTTAAGAGCTAGGAGGAGGAGGAGGCCCTTGGCTGGAGGTGGTCCAGGCATGATGGAAGGATGTCTTGCTGCTGCTTCTTCTGTGTGTTTCCCATTGACATCAATGGGAGGTAGAAGGAAATTATTACACCAGAGAAACAAAATTGGGGGGGGGGGTGCACACCCTGCCAGGAATGCACAGATAGTTCCTGCCTGGCCTCCCTTGGGTGACTTTATCCAAGACCTGCAGAAGACTCCAGTTCAAAATGCCTTCTTCCTTTCCATGGGCGATGTGCATCAAAAAGGGGGCTGTGGCTAAGTGGCAGAGCACCTGTTCGGCATGCAGATGGTCTCAGGTTCAGTCCCCGGCACCTTTAGTTTACAAAAAGGATCAGGCCGTCGGTGATGTGAAAGACCTCAGCTGAGACCCTGGAAAGCCACTGTCAGTGGAGGATAGTGACCTAGAAAAACCACGAAGAAGGAGGAGGAGGAGGAGATTGGATTTATACCCCGCCCTTCGCTACCCAAAGGAGTCTCAGAACGTCTTCCAATCTCCTTCCCCTTCCCCTCCCCACAACAGACACCCTGTGAGGTAGGTGGGGCTGAGAGAGCTCTTTCGAGGATTGCTCTTTCAAGGACAGCTCTTATCAGAACTACAGCTTGCCAAAGGTCATCCAGCCAGGTGCAAGTGGAGGAGTGGGGAATCACACCCGGTTCTCCCAGATTAGAGTCTGTGCACTTAACCACTACACCAATGGTCAGGCTCAGTAGAAGATGGATTTATGCGCTCGGTGACCTTGAGAGAAAGTCTTCTTCCAAGGACACGTAATCTCTTACTATTCCAAGTGCAAGTTTCAAAACTCGCCAGGGCATCTCACAAGAAACCCCACCAGGGCGCGGCTCCAGGTCACCTCTTTCTTGACTGAACAGAGTAGGACAAAGGGGGACTTGACAGAAGTTTCTACAATTATGCACGGGGTGGAGAGAGTGGACCAAGAGAACTTTTTCTCCATCACCCAAAATAATAGAACTCCAGGGCATTCAATGAAGCTGACGGGCAGTAGGTTCAGGAAAGACAAAAGGAAATCCTTCTCTTCAAAGAGAATGATTAAAATGTGGAACTCACTGCCAGAGGACACAGTAGGACTGCCAACCCCCTGATGAGGGCAGGGTTTTCCCTGGTTTCGGGGTCCTCAATCTGCTGCCAGCCAGCTGGCCAACGGGAGGAGCCCCACCCCCAAAGAATCCTGGTGCGCCCAAAGTGCCTGTCGTGATGATTCTACTGGGAGGTGACATTATTGCCCTGGGCACGTTGTTCAGGGGACGCTGTAGCATTCGGGTAAAAACTCTATGGTGACAATGGAGTTTTTCCCTGAATACTAGAGTGTCCCCTGAACAACGTGCCCAGAATGATGATGTCACTTCTGGGTCTATGGGTATTCACCAGAAGAGTCCTGGAGCTGGCCTGGAGCCCCCTTCCCCCCCCCCCAGGATGAAGGTATGACATAGCGATGGCTCCCCCCAGGCATACACAGCTTTAAAAGGGGAATAGACAGATTCGTGGAGGATAGTAAATAGCTAGTAGCCAAGGTGACTAAGAAGAATCTCCACATTCAGAGGCAGTAAACCTCTGAATCCCAGAGCCAGGAAACAACATCAGGGGAAGGCCTCGGCCTCTCTGCCCTGTTGTTGGCCCTCCAGAGGAACTGGCTGCCCCCTGTGTGAGACAGGATGCTGGACTAGATGGTCCACTGGTCTGATCCAACAGGGCTCTTCTTATGTTCTTATCAGGAGAAGGCCTCGGCCTCTCTGCCCTGTTGTTGGCCCTCCAGAGGAACTGGCTGCCCCCTGTGTGAGACAGGATGCTGGACTAGATGGTCCACTGGTCTGATCCAACAGGGCTCTTCTTATGTTCTTATCAGGAGAAGGCCTCGGCCTCTCTGCCCTGTTGTTGGCCCTCCAGAGGAACTGGCTGCCCCCTGTGTGAGACAGGATGCTGGACTAGATGGTCCACTGGTCTGATCCAACAGGGCTCTTCTTATGTTCTTATCAGGAGAAGGCCTCGGCCTCTCTGCCCTGTTGTTGGCCCTCCAGAGGAACTGGCTGCCCCCTGTGTGAGACAGGATGCTGGACTAGATGGTCCACTGGTCTGATCCAACAGGGCTCTTCTTATGTTCTTATCAGGAGAAGGCCTCGGCCTCTCTGCCCTGTTGTTGGCCCTCCAGAGGAACTGGCTGCCCCCTGTGTGAGACAGGATGCTGGACTAGATGGTCCACTGGTCTGATCCAACAGGGCTCTTCTTATGTTCTTATCAGGAGAAGGCCTCGGCCTCTCTGCCCTGTTGTTGGCCCTCCAGAGGAACTGGCTGCCCCCTGTGTGAGACAGGATGCTGGACTAGATGGTCCACTGGTCTGATCCAACAGGGCTCTTCTTATGTTCTTATCAGGAGAAGGCCTCGGCCTCTCTGCCCTGTTGTTGGCCCTCCAGAGGAACTGGCTGCCCCCTGTGTGAGACAGGATGCTGGACTAGATGGTCCACTGGTCTGATCCAACAGGGCTCTTCTTATGTTCTTATCAGGAGAAGGCCTCGGCCTCTCTGCCCTGTTGTTGGCCCTCCAGAGGAACTGGCTGCCCCCTGTGTGAGACAGGATGCTGGACTAGATGGTCCACTGGTCTGATCCAACAGGGCTCTTCTTATGTTCTTATCAGGAGAAGGCCTCGGCCTCTCTGCCCTGTTGTTGGCCCTCCAGAGGAACTGGCTGCCCCCTGTGTGAGACAGGATGCTGGACTAGATGGTCCACTGGTCTGATCCAACAGGGCTCTTCTTATGTTCTTATCAGGAGAAGGCCTCGGCCTCTCTGCCCTGTTGTTGGCCCTCCAGAGGAACTGGCTGCCCCCTGTGTGAGACAGGATGCTGGACTAGATGGTCCACTGGTCTGATCCAACAGGGCTCTTCTTATGTTCTTATCAGGAGAAGGCCTCGGCCTCTCTGCCCTGTTGTTGGCCCTCCAGAGGAACTGGCTGCCCCCTGTGTGAGACAGGATGCTGGACTAGATGGTCCACTGGTCTGATCCAACAGGGCTCTTCTTATGTTCTTATCAGGAGAAGGCCTCGGCCTCTCTGCCCTGTTGTTGGCCCTCCAGAGGAACTGGTTGGCCACTGGACTAGATGGACCACTTGTCTGATCCAGCAGGGCTCTTCTGATGTTCTTACGACAACTCCCAGTGCTCTCCAACCACCGTGCCAAGCTCTCTCTCGCCCTGCCAGGCAATTGGATCTCAATGCCTTCTTCAACTCAGCTGGCCCTGAGCCTCTTCCTCTCCCACTGAACAGTCAATTACGGACGTGCTGCGTTCCTTGCAGGACTGACTTGATGAATCTGCTTCATTCACGCAGGACAGGAATAAAGCGACAGAATAAAACCCTCAGTTGATCAAAGAGTGCCTCTTGCAGAGGGAATAAAGAGAGGCAGGGCTGAGGGGGGGGAGCAGGTTTGTGCACTGCTGAGCACTGTAAAATCATCTTCATCAGACATCTATCTGCCGGCTTGTTAACAGGAGTTACACGTCAGGCTAGCTGAACATGAAGATATGAGGCAATCCCCCAAAGAGGCAGTTTGTTGGCTAGGTGGGTTTCCGAAAGCGCCCCTCTCTAATAGCAGTAATTTTCTCCAGCTTTATTAACTCGGAGCTTACAAAGAGCTCGGAAGATTCTCCTGACAGCGGGGGAGGGGGGGGAAGCATAAAAGGATGAGAAAATCTGCTTTCTGCCTCCAGAAAGAATTCCCATTTGTCCTGAGGATGAGAAGGAAGTTTTGGAAACGACAAGCCCCCGAGCCATGTGTTAATTTCAAAGCACTGAGAATCTAATGAGCGCTTTCTCCCTTCAGCACCTCTGGGAGCCCCTGGGAATACTTGAGCTTTAGGGCAACATGATAGACAGGCGCTATAGCACTGGAAAGCTGTGATCCTATACGGCTTACTTGGGAGTAAACTCCACTCTGAACTATTCTGAGTAAACATGCATAGAATGCTGGCGTATGAGCCCTCACTGGAAGCTCTTTTTCCATAGTGTGGACCCCTCTTCAAAACACAGTTCTACTCCACCTGATCTAAGACTCTCCTGGGGGGGGGGAGGAGGAGGAGGAGATTGGATTTATACCCTGCCTTTAACTCAGAGTCTCAGAGCGGCTTACAAACTCCTTTCCCTTCCCCTCCCCACAACAGACACCCTGCAAGGTAGGTGGGGCTGAGAGCTCTCTCTCCAGAACTGCCATTTCAAGGACAGGTCTTGTCAGAACTACGGCTTGCCCAAGGTCACCCAGCAGCTGCAAGTGGAGGAGTGGGGAATCAAACCCGGTTCTCCCAGATTAGAGTCCGCACACTTAACCACTGCACCAAAAAATGCACCATTGAATAACATGGAACCAACCCTTCTGTGTTCAGATGGACTCTGAATGGGGAAGAAATTCAGCCAGTGAAGGAGTTTTCATATTTGGGTATCCTTTTCGCATCTAACCTAAAACGGGGGCCTCATCAGTCACCGATAAGGAGAAAAGCAAAAACCTATGCTGCCAGTATACTGAACTTCTTTCGAAATGGCGATGGGAACTGTATTTCAGGTGCTGTTCAAGTCTTCAACCTAAAAGTCATTCCTATTGTCCTTTACGTAATAGCCATAAGGATTGCCTCAGTAAATGAAAACATTGACCATCTTCTTTTATATTTTCTGCAAAAACGATCAAGTATTTCCCTCTGCGTGGCTGGTGTGGCCAGAACTGGGGCAACCTTCCCTTGAGGAAAGGGCTTTGTTAGAAGCATTGATACTGATCCAGGTGGGGTAGCCGTGTGGGTCAGAATCAGTAGAACAAAGTTTGGGTCCAGTGGCACCTTTAAGACCAACAAAGTTTTAATCAAGGTATGAGCACACTTCCTCAGATTGTTCCTCAAGTCATACTGGAGCAGCAAGAGCTACCTGGCATTCCGGAAAGAAGACTCTTATAGGTCAATGTGTTTTAAGACTGTCTTTGAGAAACTGTTGGCTCTTGCTGTTAACCTGGATAGTACCCAGGCCCTGGGCTTTCATGCATAAGAACATAAGAACATAAGAGACACCAATGTTGGATCAGGCCAAAGGCCCATCCCGTCCAACACTCTGTGTCACACAGTGGCCAGAAATACCAGTGCCATCAGGAGGTCCACCAGTGGGGCCAGGACATTAGAAGCCCTCCCACTGTTGATCCCCCCAAGCACCAAGAAGACAGAGCATCACTTGCCCCAGAGCCCCTATCTATACCTTGTGGCTAATAGCCACTGATGGACCTCTGCAGCATTTGCTTTGGTGAGAAATTATGTAAAACCAACCGATCACCAAAGCACTGCTTTTAGAACATGCTGCACCTGTTCATCCCAATGTTTTGGTATTCCATCTCTAAGATCACTTCCCTCCTACACCTGTTTGTTGTCTTCCCAAAGCTGGCCAGACTAAATGCTCAGTCCTCGGCAGTTAGGAGGGGTAGGTTCATGCATTTACCTTACTCAGAACAAATCTGCCTCTGCCCCTCCTGGAGTGTCCTTTGTATGCTCATCTCAGAAGGCATTATATTTTACGGTGTTTGCAAGTCGGGATGGGCACAAACCAGGAAAATGGAGGTTCATGGAGGTTCGTGGGGTCTCAAGAACCACAAACCTTATCAGTTAATTAATTTATTTATTATTTATTTATTTATTAGATTTATACCCCGCCCTCCCCGCCAAAGCAGGCTCAGGGCGACTTACATAAAAGTGTTAAAACAGTTTAAAAACATGTAAACTCTAAAATACAATGCATATATATATGTGGCAGTCATAATCCAATGTTCTCATAACAGGAGTCAGTACAGACTTAGATGATGCAGACAATCCCAGGGAGGCTCCAAGTTATCAGGATGTTAAGTGTGGTCAAATGCCCGGCGGAAGAGCTCCGTCTTGCAGGCCCTCCGGAATTGAAGTAGGTTCCACCGGGCCCTGGTGTCCTCAGGAAGTTCATTCCACCCGTGCAGTGTTGCCACAGAAAAGGCTCTAGCCCTGGAAGTAGCCGCTCTGGTCTCTTTAGGGCCAGGGAGCACTAGGAGGTTTTGTGTCTCTGAACTCAGTGCTCTCTGGGGAACACGTGGGGAAAGGCGTTCCCCTCAGGTATGCTGGCCCCTGACCAATGTTCCCTCTAAGCTGTGGAGTCTTGTGAGCGAAAATTCTACTTTCTGAGCTAATGGCATTAAAGTTGTGAGCGAGCAATTTGGCTACTGCATACATTAGTTTGCTCTGGAGCCATCCCTTCCTGAGCTACGACAAAAATGTGTGAGCCGGAGGCTAAAAGACTGTGAGCTAGCTCACACTAACTCAACTTAGAGGGAACACTGCCCCTGACCATATAGGGTCACCACCAGCACCAGCACCTTGCAGCGAATTCGGTATGCTATAGGCAGCCAGTGCAATGCTTTCAGCGCAGGTTGGATGTGTTCTCATGGAGAGAGACCCAAGAACAGCCTGGCCGCCGCATTCTGCACCAGCTGGTTCGTGGTTCGTGAGGTTCAGGGGAACATCTGAGATCTTCCCTCCCTCCTTTCTGCTGGCAGCAACTCCCCGAGGCCAGCAGAATGGGGGGGGGGGACTTGCAAAAGCCATTTAAAGGTAACGTTACCTTTAAATGGCTTTTGCAAGCGAACGCTGTGTGCAAGTGAAGTCCAAGCGGCGAGTTTACCCGGAAGTGGTGATGAAATTGGGTATGCCATAAAGTTTTAAGTTGCAAAGAAAAATCTGCTGTAGGATTGTTTTCATATTTACTTTAGAGGACTGTATGTAACTGGATGATTATACTCAGTGGAATATAACCTCTAACACAGTCTGATAGTTCACGAACTCACTGCTTGGACTTCACTTGTGCACGGCGCCCACTTGCAAAAGCCATTCCTCTTGGGCTTGTCTACATCTGTCGTGGTCGGGAGGGGCACCATAATGGTACCCTGCTCCTTAGAGGTGGGGACAGACTCACAGGTGGGGACTTGGTTTTTGTTTACTTTTGTTGTTTACTTTTGCAACCAAGAGACAGGAAAACCCCCATAACGGTGACGTTTTTCAGCATCCCAAAATGATATGCCAAGCAAGGTTGTTCTTATCTGTCACAAAACTGTTCACTTTGTTTGTCTGAATCGTAGGTGTCCATCCGTCTGTGAACTTCAAAATGGGATTGGGATTGGGAAGGCTGTCTCTGTACAGCATGACTGTGCATGCTGTTAGAACAAAAGGTCATCCTGACCAACAGAGGGAGCTGCAACAAAGGAACTGGAAATGCATCTTCCAGAACGAGGACGGAGAACTAAAGGAGGAAGTGTCACTGTTGTCAGTTTGTTGTGCAGTTGCTTGCAATAAAGCCTAAGTCAGTGAAGCTAGGCCTCTGTTTTCTTTGACTGACCTCTTAAAGCAAAACAAACAGTTTGGGAAGTCTCCCTTATGGTATTCAACCCAGTCCTGTGTGATCTGGTTAGAACATAAGAGAAGCCAATGTTGGATCAGGCCAATGGTCCATCTAGTGCTGTGGTTCTCAACCTTCCTAATGCCGCGACCCTTTAATACAGTTCCTCATGTTGTGGTGACCCCCAACCATAAAATTATTTTCATTGCTACTTCATAACTGTAATTTTGCTACCGTTTTCCGATGGTCTTAAGCGACCCCTGTGAAAGGGTCATTCGACCCCCAAAGGGGTCGCAACCCACAGGTTGAGAACCGCTGATCTAGTCCAACACACTGTGTCACACTGTGGCCAAAAATACCAGGTGCCATCAGGAGGTCCAGCAGTGGGGCCAGGACACTAGAAGCCCTCCCTGAAACAGTGATTTCTGATGGATCAGGAACCTACAGATTTTTCTTGGCATCCCAGCAGCTGCTTATCTTAACTCAACTGGCACAGTTGATGCAACATGGTTCAATTGCTGCATCGACTTCGGGGATCCTTCAGGTGAACGCACAGAGTGTCCCGAAGGCATTCACAAAATCAGTCCAAATAAAACCCCATGTTCAGCAATCCATGTTTCTTCCCACACCGAATATACCGAATATACTGCCCAGCCAAATGCAGGTGGGATTGTCTGGAAGTCGGGATCTTTTGTTTTTAAAAAAGCCATCTGGACAAGTTGCGCCTGTGAACAAATGTTTTCTCTTGATATTAGGAAGTGCTTTCCAGGTGTTTACAACTACTTGTGGTTAGACGTTCCTCAAGGAATGCAAACAATTACACAGTAGAGTCTCAGCAAAAGTCACCGTTTCTGACGGCAACAGATCCAGAGTTAGGGCCTGAAATTCATTTGTTCTGAGATGGAGGCTTTTACTGGGCTGATCCAGGGCCAAAAACTGTGCCAGACCAACAGAGATCACCTTATTCCTGGCTTTCGTATGCATTTCCCCCCCAAGAGTTCAGGCTGTTTGCAGGGACCTAAAATCACAGAACCATAGAGAGTCAGAAGGGGCCATGCAGACCATCTAGTCCAACCCCCTGCCCAGTGCAGGACCAGCCTAGAGCATCTCTGACAAATATTCGTCCAGCCTTTTCTTGAAAGCTGTCAGTGAAGGGGAGCTCACCACCTCCCTAGGCAGCTGATTCCACCTTTGAACCACTCTGACCATGAAAAAGTTTTTCCTAATATCCACCCTATACCTTTCTGCATGTGATTTAAACCCAGTGCTTCGGGTCCTGTCCTCTGCTGGAACAGCTCCTTGCCATCCTCCAAATGACAGCCTTTCAAATATTTAGAGAGCAATCATGTCCCCCACTCAATCTCCTCTTCTCCAAATGAAACATTCCCAAAGCCCTTAGCCTTTCCTCACAGGGCTCAGTCTCCAGACCCCTGATCATCCTCGTCGCTCTCTTCTGCACCTTCTCTATTTTGCCCACATCCCTTTTGAAGTGAGGCCTCCAGAACTGCACACAGTACTCAAGGTAACTTTCCCTAGCATTATTTCCTTTTCCAGTCACTCTTGTCTTCTCCTAATAGGACCAACATATGATCGCTTCAGTTTAGTCATTTTAGCTTCTATGGAAAGTTCAGGCTTGATTGGATCTAGAACCAATAGCCATCCCTTTAATATCACTTTGAGCTGCAGCCGTTATCAGGTGATGGCATTTAGCTTCATACCGGGGGTGGGGAGCTTCGAATGCCCCTTTCTGTGTATCAAACCTCTATTTTACAAAAGGACCTTTTGTCTCTTGGCCTGTTGGCAGCCTTGCTTCGTGACCAGTTTGGCTAGTCTTCATGGCAAGCCATTCCCACTACTGACAGCCAGTTTGGTGTAGTGGTTAAGAGCACGGACGCTAATCTGGGAGAACCCAGTTTGATTCCCCACTCCTCCACGTGCACCTGCTGGTGTGACCTCGGATCAGTTACAAGTTATTTCAGAGCTGTTCTCTCAGGAACAGTTCTCAAGAGAGCTCTCTCAGCCCCACCCACCTCACAGGGTGTCTGTTGTGGGGAGGGGAAGGGAAAGGAGTTTATAAGCCGCTCTGAGACTCCTTTGGGTAGTGAAGGGTGGGGCATATACCCAATCTCTTCTATGGCCAGGGGTCATTTCCTGCGGGAGCGCACAGGAGCGGAGCTCCGGCAGTAAGGAGCCCAGGGGGTGGGCACATGCAACATGACCTGCTCCCAGCAGCCCTCAGTTGGGCCACAAGGAGCAACAAGCAGCCAGGTAAGTTGCAGAGCACCCCCCCCCAGCCCGCCTTCAGGTACAAGCTCTCCCTCCTCTGTCAGGACAGATCTGTACATTCCTCCCCCCCCCCCAATAGCTAGCAATCCAAAACAGTCCAGTGGAGCCTGAGCGGTGGGTGTGGCATATGCAGATAAATTATGCTAATGAGTTATGCTAATGAGCTCCTGCACCTCTTTTTCTACGAAATGACCCCTGTCTACGACCACTCTTTCTCTGGCTGGGTGACAGCATCCCAGTAGCCCCATTTAAAGAAATGGGGAGAATCTCATTATAGGTTTGCAGCTGCTTTGATTTTTCAACCTGGCTGCTACCTTTGGACAGCTTCGCTTAGAGTTGACTCCTGCCTTTAATTCCTGCTTCTTCTCTTAGCAATTATACCAGACCAGCTTGGCTTGGAATTAAGTCTCTGGCCCGTCTAGACCACATTCTTAACCTGTCTGGGCTTCTTGGGACCTCAAGCATCAGATTGGCTCGATTCCTAGAACACGTACATTTCAGTAGCAGGGGTTTCCATAGCTTGGTTATACGCTGAGTCTTGACCTATTTCCGTTCGACCTATGACATAGTGCAGGTCTTCTGGTACGGCAGTGCAGTAAAGAGTTACTTACATTAAATGAAGTCATAGATTTGCACCTCTGAGAATAAATCTTTATGGGTTCAGGGCTGTAATGTTTCAAACACACGTTGTGGTACCCAGGAAAATGAGCTGTGGAGACAGGGATGCCGAGAGCCACCATGGGCCCCCGGACAAAGATTCCATCTGGGCCCCCCATTTGACCCTGACCAAAATCAAATCTGATCAGATTGTTGCTACCATCCATGAATAGAATAATTGTCCATTAGGTAAGAAACATTAAAGGAAAATGGGCAGGATTATTAAAGAACATATTTTACTTAACATATTTACACAGGGCACTTTGCAATAAGGTATGGTGCAACCAGTGTTCCCTCTAAGCTGAGTTAGCGCGAGCTAGCTCTCAGTTTCTTAGCCTCCAGCTCACACATTTTTGTCTTAGCTCAGGAAGGAGGGCTCCAGAGCAGACTAATTTGTGCAGTAGACAAATCGCTTGCTCACAAATTTAATACCAATAGCCAGGGGTCATTTCGTAGAAAAAGAGGTGCAGGAGCTCATTAGCATAACACGTTAGCATAACTTATTTGCATATGCCACACCCCCTGACATCACCGGAAGTGTGTCAGAAGGCAACACCCACCACTCAGGCTCCACTGGACTGTTTTTGATTGCTAGCTATTGGGGGGTGAGGGAAACGTGCAGATCTGTCCTTGCAGAGGAGGGAGAGCTTGTACCTGAATACAACTTGGTCTTCAAGGTGCCACTGGACTGTTTTGGAGCGGGGAGCTGGGGGGGGGGCTCTGCAACTTACCTGGCTGCTTCTTGCTCTGACTGAGGGTTGCTGGGAGCAGGGGGCGGGGTTTGTTGCATGTGCCCGGCCCCTGGGCTCTTTACTGCCGAAGCTCCGCTCCTGTGTGCTAATAGGAGTCTCATAGTGGTTTGCAATCTCCTTTCCCTTCCCCTCCCTATAGCAGACACCCTGTGAGGTAGTTGGGGCTGAGAGAGCTCTTTCAAGAATGGTTCTTGAGAGAAAAGCTCTGAAATAACTTGTAACTGACCCAAAGTCACACCAGCAGCTGCATGTGGAGGAGTGGGGAATCAAACCCAGTTTTCCCAGATTAGAGTCCACACTCCTATCCACTACACTATGTGACTAAATCATACTCCCCAAAATTGCAAGGGAAGATCCATGATTGTGGTGAAGCTGTCTTTGCGGCAGGCCGTTTGTTCTGGAGAAACCCTTGATACGTTTCCAAGGAACCTTTGCATTGCTTGGGGCCCAGTTTGCAAACCCTGGCCTCAGATGTTAGACTTGGTTTTCTGAAGAAAAAAAGACCCCTGGCTTGAAACAAAGGTGAACATCCCTGCTGAGAGACAAGGAAAAGGGCAGTGGGGAACTTGTGAAGAGGTGTACTCCACCAGAATTTTACGGCTCCATTTGGGAAGGAAACTATGGAGCTGTTTTCCAGGTGCTGGATAATAAATGCAACCCTTTCCCCGCACTTATTCCAAAGGCATTTCAAAGAGACTGTGCGGAGTTCAAAGAGGCAGTTAACATATGCTAATAACGCTAATTCCCGTTTGCCGCTGCTCTCCGAATTTGCTGAAAAGGTCTGCTTGAGCAGTCAAAAGGGAATTGTTACGTAGGTGTGTCTTCCCAAGGCAGGAACTCTGGTTTAATTATACGGAGGTAGTGGAGCTTATGTTCTAGTTGGTTAAGACGTGCTGAGCTACGAAACTGTTACCCAAAGCCCAAGTGTGTATGTTCCTGATCTCCTCGCGGAGCAATTAACTCCCAGAGTCACTTCCTGATTCGGCCGGTGATTTAATGGTGCTTGGAACAGAGGATGCTCGAACTGCAACCCTTCCAGGTGAGCGGTAATTTACCCACCACTTCGGCCAGAATGGTGACTCCCGTAACTTGGTGTGGAGCAAAGGGAGTGCCCACGGGATTCCATCCATCACAGCAGGTTTCTTATTTATTTAGATACGTAATTCATTTATACGCCGCCTTCCTCCCCAGTAGGGACCCAAAGCAGCTTAGGTCAGGGGTGTCAAATATAAGACCTGAGGGCCGGAACTGGCCCATCCAGGGCTCTTACCTGGCCCGCAAGCACCTGGCATGGATGGAAGTGTAAAGTACTCCCCCTTTTATGGTATTCCTTGGGGAAAAACCTAGTCTTGCATATTTATTGGGGGTTTTGTGGGTTCCCCAGTAAATCAATTGCTCTCACTGCTAGGAATCAATTGATTTGGTTTGTATTTTGAGTAAAAAATGTTAATTGGATTTGCCTACGGCAAAGGATGAGATGGTTAGACAGTGTCATAGATGCAACGAACATGAAATTGAGCCAACTTCAGAGGACGGCGGAAGACAGGAGGGCCTGGCGTGATCTGGGCCATGGGGTCGCAAAGAGTCGGACTCGACTGTGCGACTGAACAACAAAATGTCCTTTATAAAGTTTATATCTCCGGTACCTGTTACATTTTATGGCACACATGGCCCGGCCCGACAAAGTGACATTAATGTCAGATCGGGCCCTCGTAAAAAATGAATTTGACACCACTGGCTTATGTCATTCTCCTGGCCCCCATTTTATCATCACAACAACCTTGTGAGGTAGGTTAAGGCAGAGAGTGTATGACTGGCCCGAGGTCATCCAACAAGCTTCCATGGCATGAGTGGGGATTCAAACCTGGGTTGCCCAGATCCAAGTCCAACACTCTCAGCCACAACACCACACTGGCTCTCTTCGTATTTTCTTTCTGTCCCAACAATTACGACTGAGGACCCTTTCACATTTCTGGTTGGTTGTGATTCTATACATCTTCTTGTTCAGAATGGATCTAGTGACAAACGTCTTTTTCTGCAAGGAGATAGATCAAGATGGGCAACCAACTCACAAGCACTTACTTATGATCGAGATGGGCAGCCGTGTCAGTCTGTCTGTAGCAGGAGAAAGGACCAAGAGTCTATCAGCACCTTCAAGACCGACAAAAATTGTGGCAGGGCAGGCAGTTTTGTGAGTCACTGCTGTACCTGAAGAAGTGAGCAATGACTCATTAAGGCTTATGTTGTTGTTGTTGTTCAGTCGCACAGTCGAGTCCGACTCTTCGCGACCCCATGGACCACATCACGCCAGGCCCTCCTGTCTTCTGTCGTGCTCAGTCTTGCCATCTCATTTTTGACCACGTCAAGCTTACCTTGATTCATAGACCTTACATTCCAGGTTCCTATGCAGTATTGTTCGTTGCAGCATCGGACTTTCCTTTCACCATCAGACACATCCACAACTGAGCGTCCTTTCGGCTTTGGCCCAGCCGTTTCACTCTTTCTGGGGTTACTTGTACTTGCCCTCTGCTCTTCCCCAGTAGCATACTGGACACCTTCCGACCTGAGGGGCTCATCTTCCGGCTTAGGGTTACCAAGTACCTACCGCAAATCGGCGGGGGACACATGCTTTCCTGCCAGAACATTCCTGCCTATAACACACCTGCATCGCACTGTGCCTGTCGCCCAGACGTGACATCAGCACGCTGGGCATGTAGCCAGGCGACACTCTGGCAATGGGGCTGAAAACTCGATGGTACCATCGAGTTTTCAGCCCCATTGCTAGAGCGTCGCCCGGCTACGTGCCTATGTCACGTCTGGGCGACAGTATAGTGCAACGTGTGTGTTTTCCCTGCGGGAATGTTCCCGCCAAGCACTATGTGTCCCCCGCCAATTTGCAGTAGGTACTTGGTAACCCTATTCCGGCGTCATATCTTGTAGCCTTTTGTTACTGTCCATGGGTTTTTCGTGGCAAAGATACTGGAGTGGGCTGCCGTTTCCTTCTCCAGTGGATCACGCTTTGTCTGAGTTCACTGCTGTGGCCTATCCATCCCTCATCGAACCACACAAGCCCCCTCACCACAACAAGGCAGAGATCCATGAGGGAGTCTAAGATTTATACCTCACCCAAAATCTTTTTTTTTGTATTTGTATGTGTGTGTGTCCCTGTGCCTGGAAGTCATGGCTACCTCTGACGACTCCTGCTGGGGCCCGGAGGACGTTCAGAGAAGTGGCTTGATAGCCTGCCTCTGGCCTCCCAGCCCTCGTATTCCTTGGAGGTCTCCCATCCAAGTACTTGCCAGGGTCGGCCCTGCTTAGCTTCCGAGAGCTGATGAAGTCGGGCTTGCCTGGTCGACCAGGTCAGGGCAAATTGTGTGAGTCTTTAAGGTGCTCCTGGACTCTTGCTCTTTTTCTGCTTTGTCTGCTTTGTCTTCCCGTGTTTTAAAATCTACCTGTGTCGTAGCATTTCTGCTAGTATTAGCTAGCAGGGCTGGTGTCCGCATACCCTGCGGTGGGGGAGCTGGTTCCCAGGGCTTCTGGCAGGGCCCACTGCCCCTGACGCCCTGCCTCCCCTGCTGCCCCTCTGGCCCAGCATCATCAGGGAACAGGGATATAGGTGGTGCAAGGCTCTATTACAGGTGGTAATGTTATGCCAACTTCTCCAGGAAA
>NW_015159838.1:0-4642 GCF_001447785.1 Gekko japonicus
GAGTCAGGTTTCTCCGTTTTTGTAGGCCGACCTCCAAAGCACAGTCCCAGGGGGTCAGGGTGAAGGCAAGGCACAGTTCCAACACAGTCCCCTTCCTGAAAATGACCTTTCCCCTGCAAAGGCTGATGTGTTGGAAGCCGCACTCAGAGGCCAGCAGGCGAAGGAAGGGCCCGGGAAGAAGCCAGCCTTTGACAAGACAAAGCTGGAAGAGCTGGCCAAGCTGATTCGGCACCATTCAGTTCTTCAGAGTCTTAGAGGGACAGAGACAGAGGTGACGGAGCAGAGACCCCGAGGGCGGGGGAGTCAGAGGCTTAGGGGTGGCAGCCCCCCTGGGCACCTGGAGTCTGGTAATGCTGGAGGGCGGAGGAACCCGGGAACGCGGCGGGCGATCCGTTCGGAAAGGGGCAGCCGTCTTCCATCTTCATGGCGGCGTACTCCACGCTCGCCGAGAAGCCATGGTAGAAGTTCATCTTCTGCTGGCTGATGTAGCTGAATCCTGGCTGGCTGTAACAGGGTCCCGCGGCTTTCCCAAAGAAGCCCCCGTTCTCGCCCCCCACAACTGGGTAGAAGCTCTGGGGGCTGCCGTACAGCGGGCTGTAGTCACTGGGGTAGTTCTGGCTGCCACCGTAGCCCTGGTTGCTGGCGCAGCCCTCGTGCGCGTTGGCCAAAGGGTGGACGGTCCGAGCAGGGGTCATGGAGTAGTCTGGCGGAGGAGGAGGGATATAGTCCCAGCCGCTGGCCTGCTGGAACCCGTTCTGCTGGGAGACAGAAACAGGACCAACGCTGGCCGTTAGTACGTGCGCTTGTGGAGTTCCAGGCCCTTCCCCATGACCTCTCTGTAATCTTTGGAACGACTGCTCAGATTAGCCAGGACCAGTGTTCTCTCTAAGCGGAGTTAGTGTGAGCTACCCCAGTTTTTTAGCCTCCGGCTCACACATTTTTGCCTTAGCTCAGGAAGGATGGCTCCATAGCAAACTAATTTATGCAGCAGCCAAATCACTCGCTCACGACTTTAATGCCAGGAGCTCACCAAGTAGAATTTCTGCTCGCAAGACTCCACAGCTTAGAGGGAGCATTGGGTACAGTTACCAACCTCCTAGGCAGTGTTCCCTCTAAGCTGAGTTCGTGTGAGCTAGCCCACAGTTTTTTAGCCTCCAGCTCACACATTTTTGTCTCCGCTCAGGAAGTTTGGCACCCGAGCAAACTAATTCACGCTGCAGCCAAATCGCTCACTCACAACTTTAATGCCAGGAGCTCACAGAGTAGAATCTTTGCTCACAAGACCCCTCATCTTAGAGGGAGCCCTGGCCAGGACTGTTATCGCCACAGAGCAGTTGGAGGGCATGGAGCAGGTGCCTAGTCTGTTTGGGGCAGGCGGGATTTCTTCTGGATGGCCCTGACTAGCCCGATCTCGTCAGGTCTCGCGAGCCAAGCAGGGTCAGCCCTGGTCAGCAGATGAATGAGAGACCACCAAGGAATACCAGGGTTGGTGCGCAGAGGCGGGCAAGGGCAAAACCACCTCTAAACGTCTCTGGCCTTGAAAACCTTCTGAGTTTCACTGTAAGTCAGCTATGACTTGATAATAATATAATAAAATAACAATAACAATAACAATAAAATAAAGCAGTACAAATATTTTCTCTCTTAGTAACCAGCACAGATCCAAAAGTTGAACTTTATTTTATTTATTTGCTTCATTTATAGCCCTCCTTCCTCCCGAACGGGTACCCCAAATGGCTTATGTCATTCTCCTCTCCTCTGTTTTATCCTCACGCAACAACCCTGTGAGGTAGGCTAGGCTGAGAGCGTGTGACTGGCTTAAGGTCACCCAGCGAGCTTCTGTGGCAGACTGGGGATTCGAACCCGGGTCTCCCACTTCCAAGTCTGGCACTCGAAGAAGTGAGCCGTGACTCACGAAAGCTCATCCCCTGGCAGAAATTTTGTTAGACTTCAAAGGCGCTACTGAACTCTTGCTCTTTTCTATTGCTACAGACAGACTAACACGGCCACCCGTCTTGAATTAGATGCAGCAATCGTCTAGAAATTGCACACGTTTGTAACGTGTAACTTTTCTCTACTTATGATGGATCAAAAAAGGCAGCATATAGTCTATTCATCTTCAAATGTTAGTTGTTGATTTTCTGTGCTGTATGGCCATAGTCTTGGCATTGTAGGACCTGACGTTTCGCCAGTAGCTGTGACTGGTATCCTCAGAGGCATAACACAGAAAGATGAAGTACTTTCCGTGTCAAGGTGAGAAGAAAAATCGTAGGCAGGTAATTTATATCTACTCAGGAAGTTCCCCAAGCTGTGACATGCTAATGGAGCTTTCCTAAGGAGGTTCTTTTGCATATGGAGTGGCTGTTGAAATTCTAATTTTATTGTAGTGCTGTTGTAAGATGTAGAGCAGTGTTTTTCAGGACAAGAAACCATGCCCTACTTATTTTTAAACTGTCTTCTTTCCTGTTGAAATTGTGTTTATGAATTTCAATAGCTTCCCTGTGTAATCTGACATGATAATTGGATGTGTTGTCCAGCATCTAGGAAGGGTACAGTCTTTCTCCACAGTGGGAACCAAAGCATCTCACATAATTCTCCTCTCCCCCTTTTGATCTGCACAACAACCCTGTGAGGCAGGTTAGGCTGAAAGTCTGTGACTGGTCCAAAATCACCCAAAATCTGTTATAAAAGAACATGAAAGACACTGCAGACTTGGCCAACCTGAAAAATCAGCCGTGGCTGAACATAGCCTAACTCAAACGGGACACAGTATCTTATTCCAAGACACTGAAATGCTGGACAACACATCCAATTACCATGCCAGAATACACAGGGAAGCAATTGAAATTCATAAACACAATTTCAACAGGAAAGAAGAGAGTTTAAAAATAAATAGGGCATGGTTTCCTGTCCTGAAAAACACAAAATGCTCTACATCTTACAACAGCACTACAGAATAGAATTTGAACAGCCAATCCATATGCAAAAGAACCTCCTCAGGAAAGCTCCTCCATTAGCATGCTCACAGCCTAGGGAACTCCTACAAGATAATGACTCAGCCCTGTCCCACCTTCCTGAGAAGATATAAATTACCTACCTACCATTTTTCTTCTCACCTTGACACAGAGAGTACTCCATCTTTCTCTGTTATACCTCTGAGGATGCCAGTCAAAGCTGCTGGCGAAACATCAGGTCCTACAGTGCCAAGACCACGGCCATACAGCCCGAAAAATCTACAACTAATGAAAGCCTTCGACAACTCATCTTCAAATATTTTTCAACCGTGACAAAATTACCCCACCATACTTTATAGAAAATTCCAAGTTTTCTGGTCCCAAAATATTACCACTGTAAATCCAAGACTTCAGTTTAAAGTCCTCGGGCAGGGCATATAGCTTAACCAGCCCAGAAAGCAGGCTAGCAAGCCTCACATCCGCAGGCTCTGAGAGAAGACCCCCATTTCTGTAGATGGGAACTACAGGGAGGGTCACCAGCCTTCAGGTGGTAAAGAAGGGAAAGTCTCCCAGCGTATAATTGGCAAAAGGGGAGAGTAGAATGCTGAGATAAACTGTCACAAACTCAAATAAAATACTTATATATTTATAGTCTATTAGTGTCACCTCTTACATCTATAAACATACATAAATGTAACATCCCAATACCAGCGATAGCAGCTCAGATGCACAGACGGAGAGCCAGTTTGCTATAGTGGTTAAGTGCGTGGACTCTAATCTGGGAGAACCGGGTTTGATTCTCCACTCCTCCACTTGCACTTGGCTGGATGGCCTTGGGTCAGTCACAAGTTCTCTCAGAGCTGTTCCCTCTAGGGCAGTTCTCTCAAGAGCTCTCTCAGCCCCGCCTACCTCACAGGGTTTCTGTTGTGGGGAGGGGGAAGGGAAAGGAGATTGTCAGCCGCTCTGAGACTCCTTCAGGTAGTGAAGGGTGGGGTATAAATCCAATGTCCTCCTCCTCCTCTTCCAAAATAGTGCACGATAGGCACTTAACAAAATTTAAAGCAAGAGAGCCTTTCCGTCATGAGGGAGCAGGCAGCTTCGGCTCCATGCCTTAGACAGGATGTTGTGGTTCCAACAGTAAACCAGGTGTGGAGAAGTTTTCGAAATGCGAGGCTTACCTGGAACACGCATCTAGTCAGTGTACTGAGGTCCAACTACTTGAATGCTGCCTACATTCAACTTACCAAGTTTTTTGGAAGCCTGTTTTAGCATTATATTATAGTGGACACTCGGTCAGTGATTTAATAGCTTTTGGAACTTACGGTTTTTGCTCATTGTACTAATTACTTAGTGCCTAGGTTCACAAGAAAAATAGCACCTGCATAAATTATTGTGTGCTTGTGAGCACAGGGGGAAAAAACAGTACCTTGTTGCTTTAAATTTTGTTGAGTGCCTCTGTGCACTATTTTGTGAGTCTGAGCTACTACTGCCGGCATTTGGAGGTTACATTTATGTATGTAAGGATGACACTAACAGACTATTAATATAAGTTATAGGGCTCTTTTTGTAGCAGGTACTCATTTGCATATTAAGTGACACACCCCTAATGTGGCCAATCCTCCAAGAGCTTACAGTAGCTCCTGTAAGAAGAGGTCTTTAAGCTCTTGGAGGATTGGCTACATTAGGGG
>NW_015159838.1:5182-15115 GCF_001447785.1 Gekko japonicus
TGGAGCTCTGCTATTATAACTGATCTCCAAGCGACAGAAATCAGTTCCCCTGGAGAAAACGGCCACTTTGGAAGGTGGACTCTATGGTGGCCCCTCCCCTTCTCAAACCCTGCCCTCTTGGCTCCACCCCCAATACCTCCAGGTGTGTCCCAGCTCAGATCTGGCAACCCTAAATCTCGCCTGTTTGATCCAACGGAGCCAAGAGCAAGTAGGACCTAAAAAAACAACTCCAGCAGGGGAGACACCATGATCACGAGCATCAGACTACGATCTGGTTCGAATCCCGACTCTGCCACATCAGCTCACTGGGTGACATGAGGCCCGTCACACAGACTCTCAGCCTAACCTACCTCACAGGGTTGTTGTGAGGATACGATGGAGAGGAGGAGGATGCAATTTGCCTTGAGTTCCCACTCAAGAGGAAGGCAGGGTACAAATGAAGTATATAAATAAATAATAAATACAGACCAGATTTACCTTGTCCACACTTCTGAAATCTGGAATTTGAGGCGCTTCGTCTGTTCCAGCAGAATAGTATAAGGCCGTGGCTCAGTGGTACAGCATCTGCTTGGCATGCAGAGGGTCCCCGGTTCAATCCCCGGCATCTCCAGTTAAAAAGGACCAGGCAGCAGGTGATGGGAAAGACCTCCGCCTGAGACCCTGGAGAGCTGTAAAGAGGGGCCGAGGCTCAGTGGCAGGGCATCTGCTTGGCATGCAGAAGGTCCCGGGTTCAATCCCCGGCATCTCCAGTTAAAAAGGACCAGGCAGCAGGTGACGGGAAAGCCTGAGATGCTGGGGAGCGTCTGCCAGTCCGAGTGGACCATACAGACTGTAATGGACCAAGGGTCTGATTCAGTACAAGGCAGCTTCATGTGAGGTGATAAAAGAACCCTGTCTGGCTTCTTTGGGACAGTCGCTCGTCTCTTGCCCTCAGGCCGACACAACACGTCTCATCAGCGGAAGAGAAGCTGGAGAGCCATCCAAGATTACCTGAGGACGGCAGATCCCTTTCTTCATCCACAGAGTTTCCTTCTGGGTCCGCTTGAACTTCATCCGCTGATTCTGGAACCACGTCTTCACCTGAAACACAGCGCCAAGGGGCTCAGTTCCTTCACATGGTCCCTGCAAAGACTTATTCAAGCCCAAAAACCATTAGCCACCTGGGTGATCCTTGTGAGGGCAGAAAGGGGGGGCATACAATTTTTGTAAATAATAAATAAAACCAGTGCCGATTTCCCAGTACAGGTGTGCCAAGAAAGGCTAAAAATACAGAGAGGGAAGGAGAAGAAGAGATTGGATTTATACCCCGCCCTTCACTACCCAAAGGTGTCTCAGAGCAGCTTACAGTCTCTTTCTCTCCTTCCCCTCCCCACAATAGACACCCTGTGAGGTAGGTGGGGCTGAGAGAGCTCTGACAGAAACTGCTCTTTCTCAAGAACAGCTCTGAGAGAACTATGGCTTGCCCAAGGTATTCCAGCCAGGTGCAAGTGGAGGAGTGGGGAATCAAACCCGGTTCTCCCAGATTAGAGTCCGCGCACTTAACCACTACACCAAGCGGAGGAAAGGAAGAAGACAGGTCCTGGAAAGTAGCTCCAGTGGGCTGGCAGACTGGGGTGGCAGGCAACTCTGGAGTCAACATGCCTGCTGAGTTTGTGTGAAGAGCCTCCAGCAGCCTGAGCAGCCGACTGAATAGCAGACTTAAGAGGGGCTGCTAAAGCCTATATAACCATAGTTGGAAGGGGGGGCTCTACAGGCCATCTAGTCCACCCCCCCTACTCAATGCAGGATCAGCCTAGAGCATCTCTGACAAGGGTTCGATCAGCCACTGCTTGAAGACTACCAGTGAGGGGGAGCTCACCACCACCTCCCTAGGCAGCCAACTCCACAGCTGAATTACTCTTATGATTAAAAAATAAATAAATCTATATATCTAATTCTCAACAGTCCCCTCTGCGTGTGGATACTTATTTCCCCAAACAGAGGGCACACTCTCCCCCAACAGGTTTTTCTACAGATTCAGGGGACTCTGTGGAGCTGCAGAAAAATCCGAAAAGTAAAAAACAAACAGACTCAGGGAGGGTTGAATCCCCCCCCCCTTTTAAAACGGCCACCCAAGGGAGTTCCTTGCCCAAACCAAAAACAGTGGGAGATAGACTGGCGGATAGCGCGGGGGGGGGGAGCAGCAGAAGCGGAACTGGAATAAGGACTAGGGAGGTATGTATGCAGTATGAATGGCTAAACAGCAGGGGAAAACATCTGAGATTCTAACCCCAGCTCTTTTGCTGCGGGCTCCACTGTCATCTTAAAACTTTCTCGGGGGGGGGGGGGCTTATTTCCTGTGCTATTTTGGCATTACAGGTTAGGATACTTAGGGCCAGGCCTGGCAAGGGGTGCCAATGCCAGGCTTGGAGATTCCTAGAGATTTTATGGTGGAGTCTAAGGAGGGCTGGCTTTGGGGAAGGAAGAGGCCTCAGTTGGATATAAAGCCACAGAGTCCAGCCTCCAAAGCAGCCATTTTCTCCAGGGAGACAGATCTCTGCTGTCTAGAGTTCAGTTGTAGTTCTTGGGGATCTCCAGGTTCCACCTGCAGGTTGGCAACCCCAGGCCTGGCAGCACCCTCTGGGTGACTTGATACCACCTGACTTGCATGACTCAACTATTGCTTCAATATGATTCCGAAGGAGAACAGGTCAAACTCCGCATGATTAAATAGATGCAAAATTTCAGTGAAATACAGCTTCAATTGGGAAAACCTATGGACTAAAGGTACTAGATTCACTGTTAATCAAGCATTAAGAGAAAACTGGTACAAGATGTTTTACCAATGGTACATCACCCCAAAAGATATGGCAAAGATGGACAAGAATTACAAAGGGGCTTGCTGGAAATGTAAAAAAGAAGATAGCACCTTTTATCATATATGGTGGACTTGCATCAAGGTACTGGAAAAATACACATGAAGAAATTCAAAATATTTTAAAAACCAAGTTCCTGATGAAACCAGAGACAGAACCTCATAAGACCTACTTTGATATGTTGACTGCTGCCAGAGTAATATTTCCAATAAAATGGAAGACAGAAGACTGTCCTTCAATAGAGATCTGGGAAGAAAAACTAGCTGAGTATGCAACATTGGCAAAACTAACCAATTATATAAATGAAAGAGTGCTGAAAGAATTTCTACAGAAATGGCAAGCTTATTACTCATACTATGGGAATAGTTAACCTTTTTTTTAGTTCTGGAATTATCTGAATATCATATTAAAGGTGATGAAGATATTGATTATAGTAAAACTTAGATGTTCTGTACTCCACTAGTATTTAAATAATTAGTAAGAATAAAACTTAGATTTAGATAAACAATTAAGACAATATTTAGGTTTTTCCAATGATTTAATTTTAGCATAGAAGTTCGTT
Source organism: Gekko japonicus (assembly GCF_001447785.1). Taxonomy (NCBI): domain Eukaryota; kingdom Metazoa; phylum Chordata; class Lepidosauria; order Squamata; family Gekkonidae; genus Gekko; species Gekko japonicus. The sequence goes on from NW_015159838.1 coordinate 8,600, forward strand.
CAGCTATTAAAGATGTAATCTCTTTGATCGTTAATAGATTATCACTAACTTTAGGAAAGTTCTAGTTTATTATTTAAAGAGAGAATCTATCTCATAATTCTTTAATACTGATGCTTTGTCTGCTTCTATATTTGAAATATGGTAATGGTAATACATTTAATTTTACTTGTTGTACCTAACAACTCATAATATTTGACAAACTTGATGAATCTATATTTTTCCCTCTCCCCGTCTATATCCCACATTTTTTGAGAAAATAATAAATATATATATATTAAAAAAGAGCAGCCACCCTATGAAAAGCAGTGTGGTGCAGCAGTTAGAGCTTCGAAGTAGGGTCTGCAAGACCTGGGTTCAGATCCCCATCTTGCAGTGAAAGCTGACTGGGTGATTTTGGACCCATCAGGTACTTTCAGCCTAACCAACCTCACAGGATTGTTGTGCAGATAAAAAAAAGAGAATAATGTAAGCTTCTTTGATCCCCACTGTGGAGAAAGACTGAAACTTTCCTAGGTAGAGGATGTGGGGGAGGGGGGTGGAGACGGAAAGCTGAAGACAGATAAAGGCAGGCTGGCTGTTGGGTGGGAAGGAAATAGGGTTGCCAACTCCAGTTTGGGAAATTCCTGGACATTTGAGGGGTGGTGGAGCCTGGGGAGGGTGGGATTTGAAGAGGGGAGGAACTTCAGACTGGTATAAGGCCATAGATGCCACCCTCCAAACCAGCCATTTCCTCCATGAGAACTACCATTGCCAGCCTCCAGGTGAGGGCTGAAGATCACCCAGAATTATAACTGCTGTCCAGATGACAGAGATCAGTTCCCCTGGATAAAATGGCTGCTTTGGAAGGTTGAGTCTATGGCATTATACCCTGCTGAGGCTGCTTCTCTCCCCAAGCCTCACTGTCCCGAGGCTCCACCCCCAAATCTCCAAGAATTTCCCAACCTGGAGCTGGCAGCCCTACGGTGAATTGATCTCTGTAGCCGGGAGAGCCGCTGTGATTCCTGGAGTGCTCCCAGGGCTGCTGTGGGGGGAGAGGAAGCAGGCAGGAGGCTGGGAGAGTGATGAGGGTAGAAAGAGAGAGTGACAGGCTGGGCGGCAGAAAGAGAGACAAAGAGTGATGAGGTGGAGAGGCAGAAAAACAAAGAGGATGATGAGGGGGCAGGAAGAGAGGAAGTCATGTGCATGGAGGAGAGACAGAGAAGAAAAGGGGGGGACAGAAGGGAGAAAGAGTGAGAGAGGTAGGGGGAGAGGGGGAGGAAGCAAAGGTGTGAGGAGTGGGATAACTGCACCGCAAGCGGTTCCCCACTTGTGTTTCCTAATATCCAGCCGGTGCCTTCCCGCCCTTAATTTAAACCCATTATTGCAAGCCCTCTCCTCTGATGCCAACAGGAGCAGCTCCCTGCCCTCCTCCTCTAAGCGACAGCCCTTCAGCTACTTCAAGAGAGCAGTAATTCAAGTCCTCCCTCAACCTCCTCTTCTCCAGACTGAACTCCCAAGTCCCTCTGCCTTTCCTGACCATCTCTGTCGCCCTCCTCTGCACCTGCTCTATTCTGTCCACATCTTTTTTGAAGTGAGGCTTCCAGAAATGCGCACAGTACCCCAGGTGTGGCCTGACCAGTGCAGTGTACAGTGGGACCACGACATCTTGCAATCTGGATGTCATGCCTCTGTTGATATACCCCACACCGCATTAGCCCTTTTTTGTCGCCACTTCACCCTGACTGCTCATATTTAGCTTACAGTCCACTCGTACCCCAAGATCTTGTTCACACACACTGCTACCCAGAAGCACACCTCTAACAAAGTCAGGCCTACAAACTGGGATGCTGCCGATGTGCACTTGCCTCCGACCGTGCTTTGCTGGCCAGGACTGAGGCCGTACCTGTTTGTAGGTGAGCCCCAAAGCTGAGCCCAGTTCCCGGATCTGCTGGGGGCTGAGGTACTTCTGGCTCTGGAAGCGGAGGTGCAGGACTTGGAGCTGCTCTTGGGAGAAAGTGGTCCGGCTTTTGCTCTTCTTGCCCCCCCTCTCGCTGTCTGCCTTGCATCTCTGGGGGGCCGGAGAGGGGTGTGGGGGAGAGGGGTGCCCGTTGGGGCTGGTGGCAGAGTCTGGGGCGTAGTGGGCCAAGAGTCCGGAGGTGGAGGACACTGGGAAGAGAGAGCAGAAGATGACATCACAATGCAGGAGGCCCAGGGCCTGATAGGGTCGCCAACCTCCAGGTGGGGCCTGGAGATCTCCTGGAATTACAACCGATCAGCAGGCCACAGAGATCAGTCCCTATGGAGAAAATGGCTGCTCTGGAGGGCGGACTCAGCAGCATTATGCGCTTGCTGAGCCCCCCCTCCCTGATTCTACCACCCAAATCTCCAGGCACTTCCTAAATCACAGTTGGCAGCCCTACTCCCTGTCCAAAGGCCTGGCAACCCTGAACCCTCAACGGAGCACTATGCAGCCAAGAGATGGATGGCACCCCAGTCGCAGCAGCAGCAGCAGCACATGCGACCCACCTGCAGACCAGGGAGGGGTCCCTCGCACACCTGGGGGACAACCTGCGCTCCAGGGTGGCAAACCATGCTGGGAGCAGCTGGGCACGGAATCCAGGTTGCCAACTCCGGCCCAGGGAAATTCCTGGGGGTCGTGCCTGCTGGCCAAAAGCCCCCCCCTTTTCTCCAGGGGAAACACATCTCTGCAGTCCAGAGATCAGTTGTAATCCCCGCTAGAATTCGAATTTAAGCCGCAAGGGTTTGGAAGGGGGCTGCCCGCCCAAACCCTTCCGCACTCTTCCTCCTGAATAAACAGGCAGAGCAGGGCACCTCAACGACTTCTTGTTCTAAAGCAGATTTTGTTCCTGTTGGAACAACGTCCAAATAAATCAACTCAGGCAGGAGGCCCCTCTGATCCAAAACAGAAGAGGGGATCCTATCGGTTCATACAGTTGCCAACCTCCCGGTGGGACCTGGAGATCTCCCAGAACTACAACCAATGCTGTGGAGTCTTGTGAGCAAAATGTTCTACTTTGTGAGCTACTGGCACTAAAGCACTAAAGTTGTGAGCGAGCGATTTGGCAGCTGCGTGAATTGGTCTGCTCTGGAGCCCTCCTTCCCAAGCCAAGAGTAAAAAGTGTGAGCTGGAGGCTAAAAAACTGTGAGCTAGCTCACACTAACTCAGCTTAGAGGGAACACTTCTCCAGATTACAGACATCAGTTTCTTTGGGGAGAATGCCTTACTAGAAGCACTGTATCCTGTGGAGATCTCTGCCATCCTCAAATTTCACCCCCCCAAAAAAAACCCCACAACCCTACAGTAGAAAAGCACAGGAGTCCAGTAGCACCTGTAAAGACTAACAACATTTGTGGCCGGGGAAGAGCTTCGGTGAGTCATCCCCTGCCACCAATGTTGCCAGTCTTTAAGGCGCTCTTGGACGCTTGCTCTTTTCTGCTGCTACAGACGACTAACAGCTACTAGAGGATGCCAGCCTCCAGGTGGAACCTCGGGATGCCCCGGAATAACAGCTCCTCTCCGGACTGCAGAGATCCGTGCCTCTGAAGGAAAAAATGGATGCTTTGCAGGGTGGACTCTATGGTACTGTACCCCTTTGAGGTCCCTGTCCTCCCCGGGCTCCATTCCCAGATCTCCAGGAGTTTCCCAAACTGGAGCTGGCAATCCTACCCCCCCCATCCCCCCACTTGTAGCCAGAGGGGACCTGGCAACCTTAATGACTTCCCATCAGTGTTCCCTCTGTGATAAAGTTTTATTTACGGCCAAAGCCAGCAGTTAACATTTGAAACACTACAAACTTAGTAGTAAAAAACACCTATGAATAAAGGTAAAAAGGCTTATTCATAGGTGGGTTTTTTACTACTAAAGCTCAAAGCTTTAATGCCAGTAGCTCACAAAGTAGCATTTTTTCTCACAGGACTCCACAGCTTAGAGGGAGCATTGTTTGGGACCAGTGTTTCCTCTAAGCTGAGTTAGTGTGAGCTAGCTCCATTGTTTAGCCTCTGGCTCACACATTTTTGTCTTAGCTCAGGAAGGAGGGCTCCGGAGCAAACGGATTCACATGCAGCAGCCAAAATCGCTCGCTCACAACCTTCACGCCAGGAGCTCACCAAGCAGACTTTTTGCTCCCAGGACCCCACAGCTTAGGGGGAGCCTTGCTTCCCACCCACCCCACCCCAAACGTTAGTGTTGAAGGCGCGCCTGCTCTTTCCTCCCGGTGCCACCCGCCTCGACCTGTTCCCAAACCTACAAGTCCTGCCCGCCACCTGGAGATCAAGAACTAGGCAGGCTCTGGTGGGATTACAATAAGAAAATTACTCTTCTGTATCTTTTAACACACTTAGTTGTATTATTATATACCAATTTTCCTGTATTAACTAGCATTCATTCAGACCCCCCTTGGCTGGGCACCCCCCACGCCTCCCCCGCCAAGCAGCACGAAGCCGGGCAGGGTCAGCGGGGCGGTCATGGCCGGGGGCTGGCGGGGCCGCCGTCGGGGCGCGCCTTTATGGGCACCGGGCCTTTGTCCGGGGAGAGGGGGAGGAGCCTGGCCCGCGGGCCGCCGCCTGGCCCACCTTGCGGGGTTGTCGTCGCGGGGGGGGGCTCCGCGCCCCTCGGAGGTCGAATGAGGACGCGCCGCCACGTCGCGGGGACGAGACTCCCTGCTGCAGACAGCCGAACAGCGTGCAAGAGGCCCTGTGCCGTCGAGGCGCTCCGTGGCAGAGGCCTTTTCCCTGCCGCTCGGACAGGCGTTCCCACGGCTGCTCTCCTTCGGAGGCTCAGTTGGGGACTCGCCTGGAGGGGGACCCCCTCTCTCTGGATGCCAGCCTCCAGGTGGGACCTGGGGACCCCCCGGAATGACAGCTCCTCTCCAAACGACAGAGATCACTTCCCCCGAGGAAGAATGGATGCTTCGACAATAGAAGGCTCATTCACCGCTCCATGCTCCTTGGAGGAATATTTTGGGGACCTCCCCCAGCACAGACGCAGATTAAAAGGCCCCGATAAATTTCTGGAGACCTCATTAAAAATATGAGACAGGAAAAAAAGACATTCAGTTCCTGGAATGTCTCCTTTTTCAACACGTTTGAATCGATCGTGGTTTCCTCCGGGTACAGAAATGGATGCTTAGGAGGGTGGACTGTGCGGCACTGTAGCCCTCTGGGGTCCCTGTCCTCCCCGGGCTCCATCCCCAAGTCTCCAGGAGTCTCCCAGCCTCGAGCTGGCAACCCTAGGCCCCCCCATCCCCTGCCAGTGGTTTGGGGGGGGGGGGGAGAGAGACCTGGCAACCCTGTTGACTGTCACATGTGCTCCCAGATTGGAGTCTGCGCACACTTAAGCACTCCACCAAGCGGGGGATCTCCTCTCCTGGCAGCAGGATTTCCAATCAAGTCAAGACCTCCAGTCAAGTGCAGTACAGAGTTTAGAACTGCCTGGCACTTTGTGGCCTGCAAAGTACCTCATAGAAACCAGAAGAATGTGGAAAGCCCAGTGGACCGAGATGCTCCCCGCCTGAAATCTCCTTTTTCACCTCAAACCTGATGGCAAAGAGTGGCTTAGAGTAGCCTTTTGGCTGAGGACTCCAGACTCCCTGTGGGCTAGACAATAATGTGTTACAGCTGGGGAGGGGCTGTGGCTCAGCCCTGGAGCATCTTCTTGGCATGCAGAAGGTCCCCGGTTCGGTCCAGTTAAAAGGATCAGGCCGGAGGAGACGTGAAAGGCCTCTGCAGAGACCCTGGAGAGCCACTGCCGACCTTGATGGACCCAGGGGCTGATGATTCACTAGAAGGCTGCTTCCTGTGTGTGGTGTCCTGAAGGTGTGACTTGAGACAGGTTGTTGCTTTGACTCTAAAAAGCAGCCACACCCCTTCTCCACTTTGGTGTCGTGGTTAAGAGTGGTGGACTCTAATCTGGAGAACCAGGTTTGATTCCCCCCCCCCACTTATACACATGAAGCCTGCTGGGTGACCTTGGGTCAGTCACAAGTTCTCTCAGCTCTCAGCCCCACCTGCCTCACAAGGTGTCTGTTGAGGGGAGAGGCTTACAACATTCTTCATTTTATCCCCACAACAAACCTGTGGGGTAGGTTACGATGAGAGCATGTGCCTGGCCCAAAATCTGCAGGTAAATGTGCATCCCGTAGAGCTGGAAGAAAGGCGGGGGGGGGGTCTTTTATTTCTTTTCTGATCTAGAAAAATATCACTACAGTAGGACATTAAGAACATAAGAGGCCCATCCAGTCCAACACTCTGTGTCACACAGTGGCCAGAAATGCCAGGTGCCATCAGGAGGTCCAGCAGTGGGGCCAGGACATTAGAAGCCTTCCCACTGTTGACCCCCCCCCAAGCACCAAGAAGACAGAGCATCCCTTCCCCCAGAGCCCCTATCTATACCTTGTGGCTAATAGCCACTGATGGACCTCTGCTTAGTTAATTAAGGATCCATAATTATATGAGCAAGGATCGTTTTTGTAATTGTAAAAGATCGGAATATGAGAATCCACAGATATGAAATTAATA
>NW_015159838.1:15148-26670 GCF_001447785.1 Gekko japonicus
CCTTTCGCTGATTTGGTGTTTCACCAATCTATTTCAAACCTGTCTTTTCCCCCCTACAGAAGCTGCAGGTTCCAGGCCAGATCCAGGCTGCTTTAGAGTAGAACTGTATGCCAGGCATGCTGGGACTTGGTCCTTGGCCATCCCATTTGCTCCATTGTCAGTATTTCTCTTTTTCCCCCCTCCTGGATTTTTGTAGAGATGTACTCCATTCTACACATTTGGCAGGATGGGTGGTTATAATAGATTTATAATTATAGGAGTAAAGATTTGTTTTGTAGTAAAAGATTAAGAGGTTATAAAAAGTTTGATGCTGAGAATCCTTAGATATGAAATCAATACAATTGAAAGTTGATTATAAAAAGGTACCAAGGTAATAAGATGGTATAAACCTTCTCTAAGAAGTCACAGAATGCTTTTGTGATGTAAAGGCAATAACTTGGATTTTTTTTGCAGATATCAAGAAATGTATGACTTCAGTGACCAGAGATAACACAAATAATTGGATAAGTAATGTAACAGAGTCTGTAGAAGTCATTGTGAGCACAATTTCTTCCCGCTTTATACCTGACCTATCCCCGACTTTCTTACCTCCCTTTCTTTAAAAAAAAAATCAATAAAAATTAAAAAACAACCAAACAGAAAAGAGGTCACATTGGTGCTGAGACCTAATATAAACAGTATATAATATTAACATTAGCATGTCTCTGGCAATAGAGCCCTGTCACCTCTAAGCAGAGAAACACCCCTCCCCCCAGTACCCTGAAGTGTTTGAGGCACCTTTCCGATTTCAAGGCGTAATTCCACCTGGGCAATCTGCGAATGGAGCTCCTCGCATTTCTAAAAAACTTAGCTTGGAGGGGGTGTGATTTGGGTTGGGGCTGTGGTACTGAGGAAGGGGGAGGTTTGATTCTTACAGAATTCACAGCCTCCCGCTCCCCCGCCACACAAACTACAAATGGTAGCAGTAGAAAAGAACAAGAGTCCAGGAGCACCTTAAAGACGAGCAAAATTAGTGGCAGTGTTCCCTGTAAGCTGAGTTAGTATGAGCTAACTCACAGTTTTTTTACCTCTGGCTCATGCATTTTTGTCTTAGCTCGGGAAGGAGGGCTCCAGAGCAAACTATTTATGCAGCAGCCAAATGGCTGGCTCACCACTTTAATGCCAGTCGCTCACAAAGTAGAATTTCTGCTCACAAGACTCCACAGCTTGCCTTAGCAAAGATGGAAATCGCGGCTAAGTGGAAGGATAGTAGGGATCCCTCTATCTCAGCTTGGCAAAATAGAATATGGGACTGCTTTATAATTGCTAAATTGACTGATAAAATCTTACGAGAAACACATACCACCTATAAATCACGACTGTTTCATACTTGGGCACCAATCCTAGACTACCTGAAGTCGCAAGCAGTGATTCCTGCTACGGCCGATAATTTGGACTTGATAAATCTCTGATTAGCCTCATGTTATGTCTACGGTCTGTTCTGTGGAGTGTAGTTATAGTAATTTATTGAGTTAGATCCTTGTTGTTTTATAAAGTAGTTTATATGAACTTTTTTTTTAATTATGGGGGGTTGAGGGGAATGTTGATGTTAATTTTAATGTAAATTTTTCATTTAAAAAAAGAAAAGAAAACAAGACTCCACAGCTTAGAGGGAGCATTGGTGGCGGGGGGGGGGCGCGCTTTCATGAGTCACGGCTCACTTTTTCGGGACAGGATCTGAAGACGCGAACAGTGACGCAAGAAAACTCACACCCTGACACTAATTTTGCTTGTCTTTAAGGTGCTATTGGACTCTTGCTCTTTTCTACTGCTACAGACACAGACCAACCCAGCTACCCATCTTGACCTATCACAAATGGCAGGGGTAAGTCTGGTAGGAGCGTCCTAGAATTCTTCTCCAAACAGTGTTCTTAAAACTGCAGCTTTAAAAATCTTTGTTTTATTTGAAACTTATGTGGGGTTTGGAGAGGGGAGGGACCCCAGTTGGATGTAATGCCAGGAAGCCCACCCTCCAAAGCAGCCCTTTTATCCTGAGGAACTGGTCTCTGTCCTCTGGAGATACCTGAAGGGGAGGGTGCATGCACACGAACGCTTACGCCCAGAATTAAACTGTGTTGGTCTTGAAGGTGCCCCGGGGTCAAACACTTGTCCTGAAGCACTGCTTGATAAGTGTTTTCTTGTTCCTGTTTTGCTTATCAGCTTCATTCTTAGCTCGCCTTTCTCGCTGAGATTTAAGGCAGAATACAGAATGCGACTCAGAGATCTCTGGGAAACAATGCAGGAGGACAAAAGAGTCCACCTTCCAAGTGGACATTTTCTCCACATGAACTGATCTCTGTTTTTTGTATAGATCAGTTGTAATCCCAGGAGGGAGGGAAGTTGAACCTGGAGGGGGGAGGAGCGAAAGGGAGAGGAGGGAAAGCTGGGGGGGGGGATATAGTGACTGCCAGGGGAGATATAGAAAATGGTGGATTTATGGTGCACAACAATGAAAGACTGCTTGAAATAGAAGGCCATGACCTTAAATTTGGCTGGCATGCATATTTGTGGTACCAAAAGGCGAAAGAGCATGAGTATATCTCACATCATCTTATTCGAAAATCTTTGCTGGCTGTGTGGGAAAAGATTCAATGGCAGATTTATGAGAAGATTCCAAGACGGGTCTCCCCGACTAAAGCTTTAACATACCCTTTGCCTGCACATTGTGCCAGTTTACCCAAATATGAAGATCTTTTAAGGCCTGACACTAATTTAAAATCAGATAAAGTACTGGAACTTCAGGGCTTTACCCCAAGTCGGTGGATGAGAATAAAGTTGGAATCTAGATATGCGAAAGACACACCCCAGGGGTTTTTTACTTACAGTAAACTGGTTTCGATAAATTATTGTTAGAAACAAATAATAAGTTGATTAAGAAAATGTATGAATTCCCTATGCAATTGAAATTGGAAGATGAAGTGGTAAAAGACTCAATGGTTAAGTGGATGCAAAACTTTGGTTATACTATAAAGATGGATGCGTGGGCTCAAATATGGAAAAATAATTTTAAAGAGAATATTTACAAAATGTTCTATAGATGGTATATAACCCCAGAAAAATGATCACAGATGCCTAAAGGCATGCCTATTAAATGTTGGAAATGTCAAGATAAAGAGGGTAGTTTTTATCATATGTGGTGGACTTGTGTATTAGCAAAAGATTTCTGGAAAGAGATTCATGAGTGGTTGCAGAAAATATTGAAGTTGAATATACCATATAAACCTGAACTGTTTTTGTTAAATATATTACCGGAATGTTTAGATAAGAAACAAAAACATATAATTGTACCTGTGGTGACTGCAGCAAGAATTTTGTATGTGAAATATTGGAAAGGGAACCAGGTGCCAACAGATGGTGAACTGATTGAAAAGATTTTAGAAGTTGCTGAAATGGACATTTTATCAGGAAGGCTAAAAGACCATGACGACCGAGAGCTAGAAGCGGTATGGAAATCATTTTATATGTGGACCCAAACAAGAGACTAGAGAGATAGACTCTGAACATATAAATCATAATGATAATCAGAAAATGTGTTGACAAAGGAACGCTATATGTTTGTTTGTAGAACTTTAAATTGTTAGTTGATTCTCTGTGCTCTACTGTTTCCTGGATGTCATAACCCATTCCTTGTCCCATCTCAACCTACCCCTTCTTATGGAAATTAATAAAAATCTTAAATACAAAAATGGTGGATTTGTAGGAGGGAGCGGAGGTGCTGTAGGTACTGCTAGAATGAGCTAATGAGGAAAAGCAAGAGGGAGAGAAGGAGTTGGGGGCAATTAGATCCCCGCCCCACCGTACGAGTCTTCACCCTATGAGGCACATTGTCCCTGACTAGGCAATTTTATTTGCACTCTTGGGACCTAAACTGGAAGGTATATATGATTTCCAGGTCATACTACTACTTTTGACATAAGGCCAGATATATTTGTGGCCCCAAATAGAACCTTTTTTGGTGTGTCATTCAATTTCATATTGGAACATTCCAATTTTGGTCCTATTTGATTTATTGTTAACTAGGAAAAAGGCTTGTTGTGGAAATAAATACAATGGCCTCTAGAAAGAAGCTCTGGGCGGGTGCCCCAGCCTTGGACACTCAGTGTCAATTTGCTGTGGCGACGTCAGCAGGGTATAATGGCACTGAGTCCACCATTTTCCCCAGAGGAACTGATCTCTGCTACCTAAAGAACAGTTGTAATTTTGAGTGATCTCCTCACCTGGAGATTGGCAACGATGGTTCCCCAGAAGGGAATAGTTGGTTTGGAGGGTGGAATCTATGGCTTTGTACCTGTCCGAGGTCCCACACCTCCTTAAACCTCACCCTCTCCAGGCTCCATCCCTCACATCTCCAGGAATTTTCCACCTGGAGTTCGCAACCCTATCTCATTCCCAGCCAATCATCAACCTACCTTTATTTCCCCCTCACTCTTCAGCTTTCCACCCCCCCACACAACTGCAGCCTCTCCCGTGCTCTGAAGCCCTGACTGCTACGTCACATTGGCTGTCATACGGGGGCCACCTCAGTAGCATATAAGGATACAGAGCCTACCATTTTCTCCAGGGAAACTGATCTCTGCCATCTGGAAAGCAGTTGTAATTCTGAGTGATCTCCAGCCCTCACCTGGAGATCAGACACATTTAACCTCAGAACAGCAAAACTGTTAAGAATGTTAGAGGCAAAAGCCAATCAAGTCGCATATGCGAACGAACTCTGTGTTCCGAGGCAGAGGCCAATGAGGCTGCATATGCAAATAACCTCTGTGTTCTGACTGGCTATGGGTGGGGGAGAGGATTAGCAAAATGTTTAGAATGTTGGAGGCAGGACTCAGGCAAAGCAGCCAGTGGATAGGGAGACCCTCTGAATGACAGATCAGAGAGCAAACTGATTTTGGAGCGTGTGGAATGTTCTAGAGAAGTGCCACCACCATTCGGCTTTTATTTATAAGGGAGATTGCTGTACGTGTGTTACAGGGACTCTGTTGCTTGTTGTATTTTGAACTATTTGACCTCTGAAGAAGGCTCTCGTGAGCCGAAACGCGTCACACACTGTCCTTTTGTGTGTATATGTAACTTAGAACATTTTATGAGGCTTTATTTGGGCCCCTACTAGGTTTTTATATGTCTTTGTAATAAACATTTACTTATGTTTTTAACTTTTGGCCCTCAATCAGTTTTCTAAACTTCCTTTGGAGGCTTGTGCTTTGTCAGTTTGGATCCCCCCCCCTTTTTTTTGGGTGCCCAGCTCCTGCCAGCCTAGTTGTTTGAAAGCAAGAAATTGCAAGTAGTTAAATAGGTACCGCTTTGGTGGGAAGGTAACAGCATTCCATGCACCTCGGCGTCTAGTCATGCCGGCCACATAACCATGGCGATGTCTTTGGACAGCGCTGGCTCTTTGGCTTGGAAACGGAGATGAGCACCGCCCCCTCGAATCGGATTCGACTGACTTTCAAGCAAGGAAAACCTTTACCTTACCTTTTAATGTACTGATTTATTTATTTATTTATTTAATTCAATTTATACCCCGCCCTCCCCGCAGCGCGGGCTCCCTCTCCCCTCTACATCTGACAGAGAGCTGTGTTGCTCAAAAGCTTATGCTACAATAAAGTTTAAAGGTGCTGCTGGGCTTTTGACTATTTTTCAGCAACAGACTAACACAGCTAACTCCTCTGGAACTATCCCCTCTACTTCCGTTTACTGTGTGTTGTTTTCTTTGGGGAAGGGCTGTGGCTCAGTGGCAGAGCCTCTGCTTGATACGCAGAAGGTCCCAGGTTCAATCCCCGGCATCTCTAGTGAAAAGATCTGGCAGGAGGTGATGGGAAAGACCTCCGCCTGAGACCCAGGAGAGCCGCTGCTAGTCTGGGCAGGCAATATTGACTTAGAGGACCAGGGGTCGGATTCAGCGTGAGACAGCTTCATGTCTTGTCTGTTTTTCTTTATTGATTCAAGAATAAGTCCAGACCTCAGGCGTGCGCATATGAAGAGCCAGAGCCTGTGAGCTGGAGAAAGAGCTTTGTGCATCACAGCAATGCCTTTCGGTTTGTTGGGCCCCTGAGAGAGTATATCCTGCTGCTGCTGGAAGTAACTCTGCAATCCTAAACAGAGTTATGGCCTTTTAACACCCACTGATTTCAATAGACTTTGCAGGGTGTAATTGCTTAGGATGGCATTTAAAGGGAGCATCCTATCATTCAGGGGTGGCCAAACTGCGGTTCGGGAGCCACACGCGGCTCTTTCACACCTATTGTGCGGCTCCCGGCAGAGCAGCTGGGGAAGCGAAGGGGAGGCGTGCCTCCCCTCCCCGAGCGGTCTTCCCTTCCCCGCCAGTTCCCCTCCCTGGGTAGGCTTCAGGCGGGGGGGGGGGGGGGGAACAGAGCAAGAAAGCAACTTTAACTTTAGATGCGTTCTCAAACACATAAACATCCTTATCAATATCTATTTTAAACCTTTTTGTTTTTATTTTTGGCAGTCTCGTTTAATGTTAATAAATGTTAATTTATTGCTCATTTAATGTTAATAAAAACCAAATCTGCATATTTTCCAATAGAAACACGTGTCATATTTGCTCACGGCATGCAGCTCTCAATCATCTGATGTTTATTCTATTCGGCTCTTACGTTAAGCGGGTTTGGCCACTCCTGCTAGAATTGCAGTCCACAACCCAATGATGACTGTGTATACTTAGAAATAAGTCTGTGTTTTAAATGGTGCTTACTCTCAGGGAAATGTACATAGGATTTTAGACCTAGTCACAGTTTGCACGGTATTTACTCCTATAGAGAGAGAGCCTCTCTACCTACTTAAAGTTTAGGTATATAGATGACAGATAGATAAGGGAAATCTATGTAGATAACTTGTATGAGACCACTTGATGGATGTTAATACACACACATGACATGAGATCCCCTTGTCCATGTGTTGGTTAATTCTCTCAAAGAGGTCCCAGGGTGGTATAGTGGTTAGAGTATCAGACTAGGATGTGTGGGAGAACCAGGTTCGAATCCCCACTCTTCCATGGAAGCTTGCTGGGGGGGGGGACCTAGACCCAGTCACACACAATCTCAGCCTGACCTACCTTGCAGGGTTGTTGCTGTGAGGATAAAATGGAGGAGGGGAGAATTACGTCGGCCACCTTGGGTCCCCGTTCGGGAGAAGGGTGGGGTATAAATGGCGTCAGTAAAGAAAGAAACACACACACACACACACACCCTCATGGTTTTATATTTCCAGGAAGAAAGAGGGAAAACGGTCCCTTACATTGGCCATATGAAATAATGGGAAATTAGGTTACTGTACAAAGCAACAGATTCAAGACTTTGCAAAACCATTATGATGTGTGCCTGGAGGAGAAGAGATGGGTCATGACGGGTTGCTGTGTTAGTCTGTAGCAGCAAGGTAAAGGTAAAAGTTTCCCTTGCTCGAAAGCCAGTCGACTCTAGGGGGCGGTGCTCATCTCCATTTCCAAGCCGAAGAGCCAGCGCTGTCCGAAGATGTTCCCATGGTCATGTGGCTGGCATGACTAAACGCCAAGGCGCACGGAACACTGTTATCTTCTTAACCAAAGCAGTACCTATTTATCTACTTGCAATTTCTTGCTTTCGAACTGCTAGGCTGGCAAGAGCTGCGGCCATAGATGTGAGCTCACTCCGCCACACGACACTTGGGTCTCGAACAGCCGAACGCGGCCCCTGGCAGTAGAAAACAGCAAAAGTCCAGTAGCACCTTCAAGACTTAACAAAATTTGTGGCAGGGGATGAGCTTTTGTGAGTCACTGAAGATATCTGAAGAAGTGAACAGTGACTCAGGAAAGCTCATCCCCTGCCCCAAATTTCGTTAGCCTTTAAGGTGCTGCTGGACTCTTCTACTGGAGGAGAGGAGGGTAAAGAGCTTTTTTCTTTCCAGGGAGCTCTGCTGTGAAAAGGAGCTTCCAAGGTGAAGTTCAGTAACACCATTTACCCCAGAGTAGGTCCAACACCCAGCCCTCTTCTGTGCCTGGGACCTCTTCTTTGCAACAGCAACAAAATAATAGTGCCATATAATTTCTGTTCAAACTGCAGAGTAAGGGAACAGATCAAAGAGGTGGGGAAAACAATGACTTCCCAAGTAGCAAGGAGGGGCCTTGGACAGGATGTCGTAGAGGAAAATGGGCCACCACTGACAGTTCCATGCAGCTGTTCTGCATTCTCCTTTGTCTCCTTTTATCATTTTAGTCCCGATTGGATTAAGAATAGGGGAAGTGATTCATTCAGCCGGTAGCCACCTGACGGGAGGGACAAGTGCTGTGTGGGAAAGAGGCCAGGTAGGACAGCAAGGTGCGTGAGTCACAAACGAATGCGCGGACTCTAATCTGGGAGAACCGGGTTTGATTCCACACTCCTCCACTTGCACCTGGCTGGATGACCTTGGGTCAGTCACAAGCTCTGGCACAGCTGTTCTTGAAAAAAGAGCAGTTTGTGTCAGAGTTCTCTCAGCCCCACCCACCTCACAGGATGTCTGTTGTGGGGAGGGGAAGGAGTTTGTCAGCCGCTCTGAGACACCTTTGGGTAGTGAAGGGCAGGGTATGAATCCAATCTCTTTTCTTCTTCTTCTTCTTCAACTAGGAGTTCTTTTAGGGCCAAACTTGAGCTTCCAAAGACATGGCTCGTACACATTGAAGGTCGTGTCTTTCTTTGGACCAACATGGTCAACTTGGAACCTTTCTATGCCTGTGCACTTATTTATTTATTCCATCAGTACCTTGCCTTTCTCCCTGATGGTGACTCAAAGCAGCTTACATTGCCCTCCTCTCCTCCATTTTACCCTCACAACAACAACTCTGTCGTGAAGAAGAAGAAGAGATTGGATTTATACCCTGTCCTTCAGTACCCGAAGGAGTCTCAGAGCGGCTTACAAACTCCTTTCCCTTCCCCTCCCCACAACAGACACCCTGTGAGGCACATGGGGCTGAGAGAGCTCTTTTGAGGACTGCTTTTGAGAGAATGGCTCAGAAACAGCTTGTGACCAATGCTCCCTCTAAGCTGTGGAGTCTTGTGAGCAAAAATTCTACTTTGTGAGCTCCTGGCATTAAAGTTGTGAGCGAGGGATTTGGCTACTGCATAAATTAGTTTGCTCTGGAGCTCTCCTGCCTGAGCCAAGACGAAAATGTGTGAGCCGGAGGCTAAAAAACTGTGAGCTAGCTCAAACTAATTCAGCTGAGAGGGAACACTGCCCAGGAGGTTGGTAACTGTACCCGGATCCAATGCTCCCTCTAAGTTGTGGAGTCTTGTGAGCAAAAATACTACTTGGTGAGCTACTGGCATTAAAGTTGTGAGCGAGGGATTTGGCTGCTGCATAAATTAGTTTGCTCTGGAGCCATCCTTCCTCAGCGAAGACGGAAATGTATGAGCCAGAGGCTAAAAAACTGTGAGCTAGCTCACACTAACTCAGCTTGGAGGGAACACTGCTTGTGACTGACCCAAGGTAACACCAGCACCTGCATGTGGAGGAGGAGTGGGGGAATTAAACCCGGTTCTCCCAGATTAGAGTCCGTGCTCTTAACCACTACACCAAACTGAGGCAGGTTAGGCTGAGATCATGTGACTGGCCCCACTTCCCCTAGCAGGCTCCCATAGCAGAATGGGGATTCAAACCTGGGTCTCTGACACTCCAAAGTGCTACACATTGGGTTGAGGGATGGCCGCACACTCATGGCCGCACACAGACATGGGCTGAGGTGTGAAATGCCTGATTACGCCATCGCGGTCAGAGGCTGCAGAGAGCCAGTGTGGTGTAGAGGTTGGAGTGTCGGACTAGGGTCTGGGAAACCCAGGTTCGAATCCCATGGAAGCTTGCCGGGTGACCTTGGGCCAGTGACACGTACTTAGCCTCGCCTACCTCACAGGGTTGTTGTGAGGATAAAACAGAGGAGAATGAGGTAAGCCCCTCTGGGTTCCCCTTGAGGAGGAAGGTAAATAAATGTTTGCGCCTCCCTCCCCAATGCAATGCTTGTCAGTGGAGTGAGTTCACACTTTCAGCTGCAAACCCCGAAAGAAAGAGGGGAGTACAGGAAGACTCGGTAGCGAGCACAGTGTATGTATGAGGGCCAAATGTGTTTACTGTCTGTATGATGCAGAAATTAAGGGAGCTGCTGAACATGAAAGCTACAGTGTTTTGTAGCAACAACACTTCCCTGAAACTGAAGGGGTTTTTGTATTTGCGTGTGTGTGCGCACGCGCGCCCGTGTGAGCGTGTGTGCACCTGGAAGTCATGTTGACCTCTGGTGACTGACCCCTACTGGGGGCCTGGAGGATATTCAGAGTGGTGGCTGAATGAAGCCTGCCCCCCGCCTCCCCGCTTCTGGTATTCCAAGGAGGTCTCCCATCCAAGTACTTGCCAGAGTCGACCCTGCTTTGCTTTCCAATATCTGATGAGATCAGGCTTGCCTGGGTTATGCAGGTCAGGGCAAAATGAAAGGGGTTTTTATCTGAAAATATAATAATAATAAATCCAGTCCATTTTCTGCATCTTCAAGGGGGGTAGCTAAGGGCCTTTTGCAAGGAGCCGACCAATAGCAGCTGGTCCCCTTTCCAACCAAAAATTCCACTTCTGCCCCTTAATGTTCCTAAATTGGGTCACAGATTCCTCGCTGCAGGAGGTCCTGTGCCCACCCCAGGCCCCTAGCTGGTATTTTTTAAGTCGGGGGCAGTGTTCCCTCTAAGCTGAGTTAGTGTGACCTAGCTCACAGTTCTTTTGCCTCCAGCTCACACATTTTTGCCTTAGTTCAGGAAGGAGGGCTCCGGAGCAAACTAATTTATGCAGCAGTCAAATCACCTGCTCCCAACTTTAATGCCAGGAGCTCAAAAAGTAGAATCTTTGCTCACAGGACTCCACAGCTTAGAGGGAGCATTGGTCAGGGAGACCCTGACACACACACATAATTGAACACAGAATATTTCTTATATCTTGCCATATTATGGCTCTGTTCACACGGAGGATTTGCCGCGCTAAAGGCACAAATGTCAGGTGGATTTTCGGGGCACGATCACACAGCAACATCTGGGAAGCGTAGCGCACCCATGGCCAACCCGTGGCATCCCGCCGAAGATGCGCAGTAAAAAACTACCTCAGAAAGTGCACTAGTATCCGGAAAACGCGGGACAGGGGTGGGCGTCTGATCGCAGGAGCCCTAGTATCCCATGGCATCTGGCGCCCATCCACGTCCCGTTGCAAACCGGATGTTTTTCATAAGCACATGCGCACAAACACGTAACTCAAAGCAGTGCTGCTCTGCAGAACTGAAACGCTTGCCGCACTGCTTCTTTGCCACGCTCCAGCATTGCCGTGTGATCACCAGCTAACAGCCAAAGCGTGAGACACCAAGTGAAGGACAGGGTATAAATCCAATCTCCTCCTCCTCCTCCTCTTCTTCTTCCTCATCATCATCATCATCATCATCATCATCATCATCATCATACCTTTATTGGCATTGTAAAAGGGGAACATTAAAC
>NW_015159838.1:27145-38124 GCF_001447785.1 Gekko japonicus
GTTCTGTCAGAGGTGTCCTTGAAAAAGAGCACTTTCTATCAGAGCTCTCTCAGCCCCACCAATCTCACAGGGTGTTTGTTGTGGGGAGGGGAAGGGAAAGGAGTTTGTAAGCCGCACTGAGACTCCCTTGGGTAGTGAAGGGCAGGGTATAAATCTAATCTCTTCTTCTCCTTCTTCTTCTCCTCCTCCTCCTCCTTCTTCTCCTTCTCTTCCTCCTCCTCCTTATTCTTCTATCTGCTTGACATGCAGAAGGTCCCAGGTTCAATCCCCAGCAACTCCAGTTAAAAGATCTAGCAGCAGGGGATGTGAAAGACCTCCGCCTGAGACCCTGGAGAGCTGCTGCCAGTCTGAGTAGGCAATACTGACTTCAAGGACTGTTGTGGTCTGATTTGGCATAAGACAACCTCATGTTGGCCCAGGGTAGCCTGATCCGGTGAGATCTCAGATGCTAAGCAGGGTCGGCCCTGGCTAGTGTTTGGATGGGAAACCTCCATGGAATGCCAGGGTCGTGAGGCAGAGGCAGGCAAGGGCAAGCCACCTCTGAACGTCTCTTGCCTTGGAAGCCCTGCCGGGGGTCGCCAGAAGTTAAAAATTGTCTTCATTAAATTTACATCAACAATAAATGATATTCATTACAATTACTTATTTAGATCATTTGCAATACAAATATAAAAAGAAAAATATAAATTAAAAAGAGAGAGAGAGAGATACTTAAGTAAAGTTATGTATGAAAGCAAAAAAAGGGGTACTATCCATAATATATGCCATTTTAAGGGCGTTACAAGAAAACACAACACGACCTTATCAAAAATACTGGGGGGAAATCTGTAAAACTAATCTCACACACAACAAATGGCTAGACGTCTGGAGAACCTATGAAAATAAATCTCCCATCATCGCACAAAAATGGCAAAATTTCAGAATAATGTCCAAGTGGTACAAAACTCCTCAACAAATATCACACATCTCAAGTAATTCAACTTGTCTTTGCTGGAGGGGATGCAAAGAAACAGGCAATTACATACACTGCTGGTATGAATGCCCTGTAGTAGCATCCTATTGGGACAAAATAATAGAGGAAATAAGGATCATAACCGAACACAAAATAGACAAAATCCCGCAAGCATTACTTCTAAATCTCAGAGAGGAAACCGCTCTATCCTTAACACAAAGGAAAATAACGTTTATTACTATTTGCAGCTAAAACCGCAATAGCATCCACATGGAAATCCCAAAACAAACTAAACGTAAAACTCTGGTATAAAAAACTATGGAACCTATATGTAATGGAAAAAATCTCAGACATTTTGAAACAAAACAAACCCAAAGGTGAACACAACAATATTACATGTATATGGTCCCATTTTAGCACATCTAACTATAAAGGAAGCTGTACCGAGGTAATAAGTACTCTTCACCTTTTGTAGTACTCAAAAAATGTATTACTAACATACAGTATGAATTGTACAGAAACGAAACACATCACCTTATAGACTGAATAGAGCTCTATAGGTATGCATAGAGTACTATGTATATGTACACTATATTTACTTGCCTATCTTGCATATCCTTGTTGTAAATGAAAAATGAATAAACTATTTTGAGAAAAAAATAAAGTTATGTATAAATATAATTTAAAGGGAGACAACAGTTAGGTATAATGCAAGCGAAAGAATCACTAGTATCTTAGTAATAGCGGCGGTAAAATAATTTTATAGTTTGGTCTAAAAACTTTTTAAAAACTGTACATGTCCAAACCAGCTAATATAGTACACCTGATGCTGGGAAAGATTGAAGGTCAAAGAAGACGGGGACGGCAAAGGATGAGATGGTTAGACAGTGTCATCGATGCAACGAACATGAAATTGAGCCAACTTCAGAGGACGGCGGAAGACAGGAGGGTTGCTCTATTAATTTGATCTGTAACATTCTCCATTATGTACTGATCCCACAGTTTGCTGTACCACAAAGACAAAGTAGGTGCTGCCTGATTTTTCCATCTGTGAACACAAATTTATTTATATTTATATTTATTTTTTGCATTTTTACCCCGCCCTCCCCACAAACAGGCTCAGGGCGGCTTACACAGGGGCACAAGCCCATACATAAAAACAATGTAAAACAGTAAAAACTATTAAATCACGACAAAACAAACAAAGTGCTCCGTACAAACAAGATGGTCTCTGAAGATGGTATCGATCATTTCCTTAGGGTGAAATTGTCCTGTCGATGGTCCAGGCCAGTTCAGCAGCATCAGTGCCATGCAAATTTATGGCAGTTCTTGGGACTGCTCCCAACCCCGTTGTTTCAGTGGTGGTGGTAGTAGAAGTGGCGGCCCCTATATAAAAGCCTGGCGGAAGAGCTCCGTCTTGCAGACCCTGCGGAACTGCATACGGTCCCGCAGGGCCCTGATCTCCTCCGGGAGCTCGCTCCACCAGGTGGGGGCCGCCACTGAGAAGGATCTAGCCCTGGTCACAGCAAGCTTTGCCTCCCGGGGGCCTGGAATCACCAGGCAGTGTTGTGTCCCCGACCGAAGTGCTCTTGGGGGTATATGTGGGGAAAGGCGGTCCCTCAGGTAGGTCGGACCCTGGCCATATAGGGCTTTAAAGGTAAGACCCAGCACTTTGAAGTGGATCCGGTACGCTATTGGCAGCCAGTGCAGCGCTTTCAGCCCAGGCTGGATGTGCTCCCACTTGGGAGATCCATCAACAGCCTGGCTGCCGCATTCTGCATTAGCTGCAGCTTCCGGATCTGCGACAAAGGCAGCCCCATGTAGAGAGCGTTACAAAGAAATTAACTGTGCGTAGCGTCAATGCCGATTTCAAAAATCAACAAATAATAATAATAATAAACAAATAAACGATTAGCTGTTGTAGATTTTCCGGGCTTTATGGCCGTGATCCTGGCATTGTAGTACCTTTTTCTTCTCACAGTGACACAGAGAGTACTCCATCTTTCTGTGTTATACCTCTGAGGATGCCAGTCTCAGCTGCTGGCGAAACATCAGGTCCTACGATGCCAAGACCACTGCCGTACAGCCCGGGAAATCTACAGCAACTAATGAACACCCTTCGACAACAAACAACCCATTTCCAGATCCTAAGCCGAATTATTCATGCAATACACAATTCATAATCAGGGCATGAATGATTTCGCACAAGTCCTGTATATGGCTCACAAATTCCAAAACACTTCAAAGTGCTCAGTCCCTCCTAATGAGCAATATGCTTTCCCAGCGTAAAGGGGGGAAACGATATTTCCAGGAGATATTTATGCCCACCATTCCAGAAGAGGAACACTAGAAAGGTCTCAGCGTATTCAGTTCAAAAAGTCTTTTTCAGAGTGGGCTATGCCTTCACAGCACTCAGTATTCTCCATGAGATGATGATGATGATGATTGTTGTTATTGTTGTTGTTGTTATGTATTGATTTTTAAAATTTGTATTAACACAGTTAATTTCTTTGTGTTCACATGTATATTGTGTGTTTCACTATTAACTTTTCCCACCTGGCAGCTATTGCCGCCCAGGACAGCTGTGACTTGACTGGAACTTTCCACCCCCGCCTCCCGTGTCACAGGCCCCCAACCCCAACTGACCTGGCCTTCAGTCCTGATTTTGGCCACAAACTCTCTTTCTTTTTAGGAAAAGGCTATTAATGGGGGGGGGCGTGAAAAGAAAAGGGGGGTTGGGGTGGGATCCGCTTGGGGCTGGGCTGCTTGGCGGTGCTTAGCTCACACAAATCAGTGACCATTCACTTGCTGATGAGTGGCGGGTGCGAATCCACTGACAGGACTGTTGGGTGGGGGAAGGGCTTCCTACCTCTAAATCTGTGCCAATTGTTTGGGAGGGGCAGTTCAAGGGCAACTGAAGCCCCTGGGGCTACCTGTGCTTCCCTTCCCCCTTGGAGGAATCTTCTTAACGTTTATTTTATTTTATTACATTTCCTCCGCAGGTTGTCCAGGACTCAAACCAGCACAGTGGACCAGGGACTCTCTAGGGGAAACCGGTCCTGCCTCTCTCTGCCCCCACTCCCAGATTGCATCATGGCCCAGGTCCAGCAATGGCTGATGAAACAAATCATTAAGAACTCTTAAGGGACTTTTGTCTTTGCCTAACGATTTCAGGCCCTCACCTGGCCTACAGTCCCCAGCTCTGGGTTTTTAAAAATTTTTTATTTATTTATTTATTTATTTATTTTATTTGGCTTCTGTCCCGCCCTCCCCGCCGCAGCAGGCTCAGGGGGGCTCACAGTATTACTACAGATAAAAATCACAATAAATTCAGTCTAAAAACAACACACAGAGTGCTAGCAGTGACATAGAACATGGTGGGAGTCCAGCAATCAGTTTAGCGCATGGTCTGGGTCATATAGGCGAGGCGCAGGTTCAATGGTGTTAATTATGTTATTGATGTTATTAAAGTATTGATAATATTGATGGTATTGGGGCCAGTAGTTGCAGGCGGTTGGGAAATACCTAGAGATTTGGGGGAGTGGTGTCTGAGGAGGGTGGAGTTTGGTGAGGGGAGGGGCTTCAGCAGGGTATGAGGCTTTAGCGGCCATTCTCTTCAGGTGAACACATCTCTGTTGCCTGGAGGGGTTACATGATCGAGGCTTATAAGATTATGCATGGAATAGAGCAGGTTGAGAAAGAAGTCCTTTTCTCCCTTTCTCACAAGACAAGAACTCCTTGTGGGCACTCCATGAAATTGCTGAGCGGTCAGGTCAGAACGGATAAAAGGAAGTCCTTCTTCACCCAAAGAGTGATTAACATATGGAACTCACTGCCACAGGAAGTGGTGGCGGCTACAAGCATGGACGGCTTCAAAAGGGAATTAGATAAGCATATGGAGCAGAGGTCCATCGGTGGCTCTTAGTCACAAGGTATAGATAGGAACTCTCGGTCTGGGGCAAGTGATGCTCTGTATTCTTGGTGCTTGGGGGGGGGCAACAGTGGGAGGGCATCTATTGTCCTGGCCCCACTGGTAGACCTTCTGATGGCGCCTGGTATTTTTGGCCACTGTGTGACACAGAGTGTTGGACTGGATGGGCCATTGGCCTGATCCAACATTGGCTTCTCTTATGTTCTTATGAGATCAGTTGGAATGCCAGAAGATCTCCGGCCATGACCTGGAAGTTGGCAACCCTATGCCAGCGTGATCTTGTCAGATGCTGGACACTAAGTAGG
This sequence comes from Gekko japonicus, assembly GCF_001447785.1. Classification (NCBI taxonomy): domain Eukaryota; kingdom Metazoa; phylum Chordata; class Lepidosauria; order Squamata; family Gekkonidae; genus Gekko; species Gekko japonicus. Next base: position 32,334 of record NW_015159838.1, read on the forward strand.
GTTGGCCCTGGTAAGTACTTGGATGGGAGACCTCCAAGGAATACCAGGGTCGTGATGACACAGAGGCGGCCAATGGCAAACCACCTCTGAATGTCTCTTGCCTGGGAAACCCTCCATGATGGCTTGCCATGATCCGGCTGCAGTGTGATAGCCCCCTTACCACCCACCACACTGTTTTCATAACAGCAGAAGCGCTGTATGTCTTGCCCTTCTCTTTCTCCAGAGCATCCGGACAGAATCGTGGTCATCCTTGCAACTGGGGTCACCAACCTCCAGGTGGGGCCTGGCCTGGAGCTAGCCCTATCTCCCCCCCCCCAACACAAATCGTCTAACTTCTTTGGAGGAAAGGGTGGAGATGCAAATAATGTGAAATCCGTCCACGATTTAGACATTCTAGCATAAAATCTGTGCCACGTAAGGGAAGACTTAAAATTCCCTACTGATTTTACACTCTTTTTAAAGAACTACTGTAAAACGGACATATTCTCCTGACGAACCCTGTTGGCGAAACATGTAGGGAATTTTGGGGGCATTTTAACTGAGTAATAAAATATATTTCAACTGACTTTGCACCATCAGCCTCGGCCTTACTTTTTATCACACAGAATCTGGCAGGGGGCCTTGGGCCCATCCTGAACTCTCCACGCGGCCTACCTCACAGGGTTGCTGTTGTGAGAGAATGGAGGAGGGGATGACGATGTTCTGATGCTCTAAGCAGCGCTGAGTCCCAGCTGTGGGGGAGAAAAGTGGGATATATCAGCACAATAAATGCGATGCATCTGCTGCCATGCGATTGTCCTGGCGGCTCTGTCGCTTAAACTTGGGACGTGGCCAGGACGCCACGAGGCTACAAGAACTTTTCCTTCCCATGCATGTCCACTTGACCACATACAGAGGTGGCATGGATACTGCTCACTGATGGGGGGGGAACCAATGCGAAAAAGAGCATTAGATATTTTTTGGTCATTGATAGGAGCCCAATACAGCTGTAATTTTCAGTAGCAACAATTCTGCCTCTTGGTTTGTTTTGGGTTTTTTTTGTATTTTTCATGTGTGTGCACCTGGGAGTCATGGTGCGCTCTGGTGACTGTCCCCTACTGGGGGCCTGGAGGATATTCAGAGAGGTGGCAGAAGAAAGAAGACAGAAGATTGGATTTATACCCCGCCCTTCACTACCCAAAGGTGTCTCAGAGCAGCTTACAAAATCCTTTCCCTTCCCTTTCCCACAACAGACACCCTGTGAGGGAGGCGGGGCTGAGAGAGCTCTGACAGGAACAGCTCTTTTTTTCAAGAAGAGCTCTTATCAGAACCATGGCTTACCCAAGATCATCCAGCCAGGTGCAGGTGGAGGAGTGGAGAATCAAACCCGGTTCTCCCAGATTAGAGTCTGCACACTTTACCACAACACCAAAGCCTGCCCCTGTCCACCTGACTGCTGGTATTCTTAGCTTCCGAGATCTGACGAGATCGGGCTGGCCCAGGCGATCCAGGTCAGGAACAATCCAGCCTCTTGATCATTTGAATCAAGACCTGGTGTGAAACCTTTGCATATGTTTTATCTCCATTCTCTGCTCTAGGACCTGGTACGCCACTGATTATGAAGCAAATATTACTTCATAGGTCGATGTAGTACTAGTAGTAATACTACCAATTATTATTATTAATACCTGGCTTATGGCGACCCTGTAGGGCTTTCAAGGCAAGAGATGTGCAGAGATGGGTTGGCCATCCCCTGCCTCTGCACAGCGACTCTGGCCTTCCCTGGTGGTCTCCCATCCAACGACTTAACAGGGCTGGCCCTGCTGAGCTTTTGCGATATTTATTTATTTATGTTTCTTAACCGCCCTTCCCCGCTTATGCGGGGCGGTTTACAACAACATAAGTTCAGTACAATTTTAAAACCAATTGAAAGTACAAAAATTCAATATTAAAACGTTCAACATAAACATTTAAGCACTTTGAAAACAAGATGGCATATCCAGCATTCAGATTTTCATAGGGGGGAGGGGAGGGTGCCGAGTAGGTGTAAGAGAACCATCGCTGGCCTCAACCGTCGCTATCCAGGGCTATCCAGGTCAGGGCAGTATTATGATGCATTAATATAATGCAAGTGGTCTGCGGTGGCTCAAGTGGTTAAGACAATGAGCTGCAGTTCGAGACCCGAGTGCCGCATGACGGAGTGAGCTCCCGTCACTGGCCCCAGCATCTGCCAACCTAGCAGTTCGAAAGCAAGAAACTGCAAGTAGATAAATAGGTACCGCTTTGGTGGGAAGGTAACAGCATTCCGTGTGCCTCGGTGTCTAGTCATGGCAGCCACATGACCACGGAAACATCTTCGGACAGCGCTGGATCTTCGGCTTGGAAACAGAGATGAGCACCGCCCCCTGGAGTCGGATTCGACTGGCTTTCGAGCAAGGGAAACCTTGGCCTTTTTAATATAATGCAGCACCTATCTGTCATGTAGCCCCTACCGAGCTTAGCAAGGAATCACGTGTCATCGTAGCCCGGCTTCTGAGATTGGGAGCAAATTTCCTACCTGACAGCATTTTTGGAGAGGCCAGAATTAATACAGAAGTGGCTATACGGTTTTATCCTCTTAGGATAGTGACACCTGCCCATTACTAAAATTGTCCCCAAATACTGCCACTTACCACTCACAATTGGTTTCTGTATGCAAAAAAGAAAAGCACATGAGGTACAAAACAACCCCAGAAATCTGCTCATTTTGATTGGGTGGGTGCCTTTCCTTTATCTCAGTCCAAGGGTTGACAGGTCCTTCTTGGCCACCAGATAAAATTGTCCCCAAATACTGCCACTTACCACTCACAATTGGTTTCTGTATGCAAAAAAGAAAAGCACATGAGGTACAAAACAACCCCAGAAATCTGCTCATTTTGATTGGGTGGGTGCCTTTCCTTTATCTCAGTCCAAGGGTTGACAGGTCCTTCTTGGCCACCAGAAAGGCCAGCTCCAGTTTGGGAAACTCCTGGAGATTTGGGGATGGAGCCTGAGGAAGACAGGAACCTCAGTGGGGTACCATGCCGGAGAGTCCACCCTCCAAAGCAGCTGTTTTCTCCAGGGAACCTGTTCCCTGTAGTCTGGATACGAGCTGTGAATCTGGAGGATCCCCAGGTCCCACCTGGAGGCCGCCATCCCTCCTCAATCCATATAACTTATACTGATCCAGGAAAACAGTTTTGGGTGCGCTAGAGAGATACAGGCCACCTTGATTATTGTTGTTATTGTTGTTGTTGTTGTTGTTATTATTATTATTATTACTACATTCCATTTGTATACCGCTCACCCCCTAAGGGCTCTGAGTGGTTCACATTACATTATACAACACATCCTACCTAGGGCTACACATACAATGAAGGGGGGTGACTGGCCTAACAGGCACCCTCTGGCGAAGTCTTTGTTGTTCTTCTTAATCTTTCTGCGGGAGGTATTTCAATCTGGCGGCAGCAACTTTCCTGGTGCAGGTCTTCTGGCGCGGGTCTTCTCTTTTAGTTGCTGCGATTCCATGGGCTTGGGCGAAGGGCGCGTCAGCGCGTGCTCCTGCTGCGGTCGCCCTACCTCCGCGCTCTGTCAGCCCAGCCTCGCTCGTTCGCTTGATTCACCGTCGCCGCCATGTTCTTCGCCGCCACTGCTCCGCTGCTCCGTCACCACGAATGATGACCCCTGATTACTTGGAGAATGTTTACCTCACCACAGAGAAAACGGGTCTTGAGGTACAAAACACCCAGGTGCAAACCATGTTAGAAATGGTTAATTTTAGCTGTTTTCCTTAAAATTTATAAAGGTTTGTTAGTTATGGGTAATGATCAGTAGCCACTACGATGTGCGGAACAAAGAAGAATGAGGGGATATCAAGACAGCATCAGGTTTCTATTTTCACCTCTTCTCCAAAGCTAGCATATGTGGTTCTTTCCCCTCATTTTGTCCTTCTAATATTGCTAGGAGGTAGGTGAGGCCGAGAGAGAGTGTGACTGGCCTAAACTTCACAGTAGAAAGGGAACTTGAACCCAGGTCCGCCCAGTCTCAGTCTGACTATCCTGACATAGTCCCAGCAAGGTGACGAAGAAGAAGAGATTGGATTTATACCCCGCCCTTCACTACCTAAAGGAGTCTCAGAGCGGCTTACAAACTCCTTTCCCTTCCCCTCCCCACAACAGACACCCTGTGAGGTCGGTGGGGCTGAGAAAGCTCTTTCGAGGACTGCTCTTAGAGAACTTGTGACTGACACAAGGTCACACCAGCAGCTGCATGTGGATGAGTGGGGAACCAAACACGGTTCTCCCAGATCAGAGTCTGTGCTCTTAACCACTACACCAAACTGGCTCTCTAAAGAGAAACTTCAGTGGCCAAGGCCTGACCATTATTGTGCCAGGGCATTCCAGGTAGGGTTGCCAGCTCTTTGGGGGGAGTACCTGGAGATTTAGGGGGTGGAGCCTGGGGAGGGGAGGAGCCTCATCTGGGTACGATGCCATAGAGTCCACCTTCCAATGCAGCCATTTTCTCCAGGGGAACTGATCCCTGTCGCCTGGAGGTCAGTTGTAATAGTGGGAGATCTCCAGGCCCCACCTGGAGGCTGGCAACCCTAACCCCAGGACCAGACCAAAATCCAGAATCCAGATCCCCAAATTAGGAAGCCTGAGACCTGATTCTTCTGCCATGGAAATGGTGCAGGGTTGCTGTTTTCCGGTGGGTCCATCCAACGTCGTCCACGCTGGCCTAAAACCAGGGAGGCCCTGTGGGCAGAGCATCTGCTTGGCATGTGGAAACCAGACCAAAATCCAGAATCCAGATCCCCAAATTAGGAAGCCTGAGACCTGATTCTTCTGCCATGGAAATGGTGCAGGGTTGCTGTTTTCCGGTGGGTCCATCCAACGTCGTCCACGCTGGCCTAAAACCAGGGAGGCCCTGTGGGCAGAGCATCTGCTTGGCATGTGGAAGGTACAAAATACAGACAGTTTCAAATAAACAGAAGTGGTTTTTAACGATGCAAATGATGTTACCTACGTGCTCCGGAATGCCCTGTGTCGTTTCGAGGTTCCTTCTTCTGAACAAGATTCTATCTACAAATAAACATTTACAAGAAGATTTTTCTTCAAGAGCACGTCGTTAATAACATTTCCTTCGTTAAAAAAGCATATCACTTTAACTTATTTAAACAGCAGATATTTTCTGATTTTTGCAGTACCGTATTATTTAGTTTAGCACACATCACAGTAACAATCCTTGTGTAGTGTAATATCCATATACTGTGTACCATACTCTTGTTTGCTTGGCATGCAGAAGGTGCCAGGTTCTATTCCTGGCGCTTCCAGTTAAAAAGGCTCAGGTGATAGGGGGTGTAAAAACCTGGGGCCCTGAACAGCTCCTGCTGGTCAGAGAGGACAACACTGACCTTGATCGACTGAGGCTCTGATTCAGTATAAGGCGACTTCATGTGTTCATGGAACCAGCCAACTCCACAATATTTTGTGGGGAGGGACTGTGGCTCGGTGCAGGTAGAGCCTCTGCTTGGCATGCAGAAGGTCCCAGGTTTAGTAGTCCCTGGCATCTCCAGTTCGAAAGGGATCAGGCAGCAGGAAAGACCTCTGTCTGAAACTCTGGAAAGACACAGCCAGTATGAGTAGACTAAACTGACTTTGATGGACCAGGGGTCTGATTTCGTATAAGACAGCTTTCTTTTTGGGCAGGAACACACAGGAACGGAGTTCCGGCTGGCTCCCGAGTTGGCCACGCCTAGCAGGAGCTCATTAGCATAATAGGCCACACCCAATAG
>NW_015159838.1:38517-48810 GCF_001447785.1 Gekko japonicus
GGCCAGCAGGTACAGCAGGTACAGAGGTGTCTACTTCTAAGGTTCTAAGGTTCATGCCAGACAGAAATTCTGACCCACAGCTTCTGCCTGAATGAGGCCTGCCAAGTCTGGGTTGGGAAGACCCTGGAGATTTGGGGGCAGTGCTTGCAGAGGAGGGATTCTGGGGAGGGATTTCACCAACAAGGCCTGGGATGTCTTTCCCAGTCTTCAGTCTTTCTTATTAATACAGACAATATTTAAAAAAAACATGTTTATACAATATGGAAAACGTGTATATAGAATTTTACATTAGGAAATGGTACCATTAAATGCCATAGACAAGAATTTTGTAACTGCCAGGGTCACATTAACACCCAGGTGCAAACCATGTTAGAAATGGTTAATTTTAGATGTTTTCTTTAAAATTTAAAAAGGTTTGTTAGTTATGGGTAATGATCAGTAGCCACTACGATGTGCGGAACAAAGAAGAATGAGGGGATATCAAGACAGTATCAGGTTTCTATTTTCACCTCTTCTCCAAAGCTAGCATATGTGGTTCTTTCCCCCCATTTTGTCCTTCTAATATTGCTAGGAGGTAGGTGAGGCCGAGAGAGAGTGTGACTGGCCTAAACTTCACAGTAGAAAGGGAACTTGAACCCAGGTCTGCCCAGTCTCAGTCTGACTACCCTGACATAGTCCCAGCAAGGTGACGAAGAAGAAGAGATTGGATTTATACAGGGCTTTTTTTGTAGAAAAAGCCCAGCAGGAACTCGTTAGCATAACAGGTCATACCCAACAGCAGAAACTCATTAGCATATTAGGCCACACCCCTGACAGCACAGCTCATTAGCATATTAGGCCACACCCCATGTTACCAGAAGTGTGGTCATTCAGCCACACCCACCTTTCGCTTCTTATTCTTTTTACCTTGTTTGTTGTCAAAACCCAGGGCTTTTTTGGAGCAGGAACTCCTTTGCATGTTAGGCCACAAACCCCTAATGTAGCCAATTCTAATGAGTTCCTGCTGTTGGGTGTGGCCTGTTATGCTAATGAGCTCATGCTGGGCGTGGCCAACTCAGGAGCCAGCCAGAACTCCGTTCCTGTGCGTTCCTGCCCAAAAATAGCCCTGGATTTCTACCCCGCCCTTCACTACCCGAAGGAGTCTCAGAGCGGCTTACAAACTCCTTTCCCTTCCCCTCCCCACAACAGACACCCTGTGAGGTAGGTGGGGCTGAGAGAACTCTTGACAGAAACTGCTTTTTTTCAAGAACAGCTCTTATCAGAACTACGGCTTGCCCAAGGTCATCCAGCCAGGTGCAAGTGGAGGAGTGGGGGAATCAAACCTGTTTCTCCCAGATTAGAGTCCACGCACTTAACCACTACACCAAACTGGCTCTGCTAATAGTCTTGCTACAACCTCTTGTTTTGTGGCAGAACTCCATATTTGGATATGGGTTGCAATCGATTTGTCACGGGCCAAATTGTATCTATTGCAATTTATAAAGAAGTGCCAAATAGTGTCCAAGTCACCGGATTTACAGTCACGTAGCCGCTCAGAGAAAGGAATTCCTTACCATTACTATTTATATTGACTCTGGAAATAATGAATGAAGTAGTGAGGAATAACAAGCAGATAAGAGGACTGAAGGTGAATACAAGATACAAGCATCTGCAGATGACTTGGTGTTTATAACAGAAGAACCAATGGAATCAATTGATCATTTAATGACTATTTGGAAAGAATACAGTGAAGTTGCAGGTTTAAAAGTTAATTGGGATAAAACGAAAATTATTTGTAAGAACATTCAAACAAACAAAAAATGCAAGAGCTTTTTGTACCTTACTCTGAGTTGTTAGATGAGAATGCATTTGAAATCTAGCAAAAGATAAACCCCAGGGTTTTTACTTACAACAAACTGGTTTTGATAAATTATTGTTAGAAACAAATTATAAGTTGATTAAGAAAATGTATGAATTCCTTATGTAATTGAAATTGGAAGATGAAGTGGTAAAACTCAATAGTTAAGTGGATGCAATATTGTGGTTATAATATTGAGACTGATGCATGGACTCAAATATGGAAAAATATAAAAATTACCAAATTGGTGGTGGTGGTTGTTGTTGTTGTTATTATTATTTTCAATTTGTATCCCGCCTCAAACAATACTGGTAGTTTTAAAACAGTTCTTTTTCAAAGAACTGAACAAGGTGGTAATGAAGTTTATTTGGCAAGGCAAAAAACCTAGGATATGTCTGAAAGCGATGAAAGATTTTGAATATAAAGCAGGTTTTGACCTCCCTGATTGGGGGTCCTATTAAAAGGCATGTATTTTAGTCTGGATTAAGGAATGAATGACGCTCAATAATGAAAGATTGCTTAAAGTAGAAGGCTATGACCTAAAACTTGGCTGGCATGCATATTTGTGGTATCAAAAGGCGAAACAGGATAAGTCTATTTCACACCATCATATTCGAAAATCTTTGTTGGCTTTGTGGGAATAGATTTGATGGCAGACCTATGAGAAGATCCCAAGATGGATCTCCCTTACTGAAGCCTTTACATACCCCTTGCCTGCACATTGTACCAGTTTGCCCAAATATGAAGACTTTTTGAGGCCAGATGCTACTTTAAAATCAGATATGGACATTTTATCGGAAAGGCTAAAAGATTATGACGACCGAAAGCTGGAAGCAGTATGGAAACCATTTTATATGTGGACACAAGCAAGAGACTAGAGAGATACTCTGAGAGCATAAATTATAATGACAATCAGAAAACATGTGTTAAACAAAGGAAAGATGTATGTCTGTTTGTAGAATTTGAATTAAGTGGCTTAAACTGTTAGAGAGAATCTCTGTGCTCTACTGTTTCCCGAATGTCATAACCCATCCCCTGTCCCATCCCTACCTAACCCTTTCTTATGGAAATTAATTAAAAAATCTTAAATCAGAAAAAGAGAAAGGAATTCCTAGGAATCTGCCTGCAAATTCTCCTAATGGCAAGGCGTTTAGTCCAGCCTTGGAACGATATGGTGTCCCACAGTTTGCCCCCTGAAACTGCCACTTCATCCAGGGGAACTGATCTCTGTTGTCCAGAGATCAGCTGCAAATTCCAGGAGATCCCCAGGCCCCACCGGAAGGATTCCTTTCCAGGCCTGGGTTCTTAGATCTAAAGTTCTTTCCTTTGTCTTTAGGGCTCCAGAATATCTGGTGCGCTGAGTAAAGACATGTTTATCCCCATTGTCGAGAGTGGCTAGAAAACCAGGCAGACACCTCTCCTGCTCAGGGGTTTCTCCTGGGACTTGCCCTGACCTCTCTCGCTCTCCATCCCTGCCCTCCGGCACTTTCCGTTTCTTCCTCCCTCAGTCTGGGTCTTAACAGGTGTCAAAGAACTTGGAGACACACAAAACCCCCTCTTCATTCATATGAGCAGACTGGCCTTCCTTCAGCATCTGCAGGAGGCAGGTCAAAGAGAGGATACGCTCCCCCCCTCCCATTAAATCCTCAGACTCCTGATGACCTGAGAATCGGAGGCGGACTGAAGCTTTTGTTGGCGGCACTGGGGATGCAGATTCAAGCCAAATCCAGTCCCCCCAGCACAAAACTAGGATCCAGGAAGGGACGAAGGGGATGAGGGCGACACATGGAGCCTGCTGGGGGGCCTTTGGGCCAGTCACACTTTCTCAGCATAATCTGCCCCTCGTGGGGATAAAATGGAGGAGAGGAGACCGGTGTAAGGGTGAAAGGTGGGTGTAAAAGAAATAAATAAAACAAACTTTGAGTCCAGTGGACAGGAACATATACCACATACCAAATTGGAAAAATAAATCAGAAGAAATGAAACACCAAGTCGGAAAGAGAAATACACAACTCTCAAGGAGTCCAAGTAAGATCACGGACAGCGGATGCTGCAGTGCAAGGAGACTGTGAGAGACGGGGGCAGATTAACCACGAAGCAGACTGAGCAGGTGCTCAGGGCACCAGGGCCAAAGGGGGCACCACAAAGTTGGGGAAAGGGCGAAAAGCTTCGTTTGTCCAGAAATTGTTATCATATGAATAAATTTTTGTATTGCTGCAACCTGCATTGTATATCTGGTCAGACAGGTCAACAACTAAAATGGACTGGGTCAGTGTGGATAGGGGGGGGCACCAAGATGGGTCAGTGCTTAGTGAGCCTTCATCCGCCCCTGGTGGGAGACTTGGCAGCCAGTCTGGTAAAAACACTGTTTCTGTCCCTTTCTTATCATTGGCTTTTCACTGTCATTTGGCTTGCAGCAGTAGGGATCTTTTGCATTATGCCATTTAGAGGTCAGCCCTGCCGCTCTGTGCATTTGGAACTCGAATTGGGACTTCTGGAGAAGGAACGGAAACAGCGTCGCCCACCACCTCCTTGCACTGTAGCATCTGGTGTCTGCGATCTTACTTGGACCGGGGCTTTTTTTTCTTCTGGGGGAACGTGCCGGAACGGAGTTCTGGAACCTCATTGACAAAATCCTTTTTAAAAGTTCATGAGTTTTCGGTATACAGACTGAAAGCTTCGTTTCCCTTCTTGAGAGTTCCGGCGCCTCTTCTTCCAAGAAAAGCCCTGACTTGGGACCCCTTGAAAGCTGCGTCTCTAGCTTTCCAACTTGGTGTTGGTTTCTTGTGATTCGTTTCTCCAGTTTCCAGGCAAGAGATGAGCAGAGGTGGTTTGCCGTCGCCACCTGCCTCTGTGCAGCAACCCTGGACTTCCTTGGCAGTCTCCCTTCCAAGGACTAACTTGGGCTGACCCTACTTAGCTTCCGAGATCCGGGGAGATGAGGCTGGTCTGGGCTGTTCAGGCTGCTGCTGCATCCTTGGTGGTGCTAGAAGTCACAGGTGAGGTGACTTATGGCAAACCATAGGGTTTTCAAGGCAAGAGATGAACAGAGGGACTTCCTTACTCCCAAGTACTAACCAAGGGTGACCCCACAGCTTCTGATAGCTCGGCCATCCAAGTCAGGATATTACCCTAATACAATTAGGTGCTGATTTATACTAAAAGCAACTGCTTAGCTAAATCAGTGTTATTGCCATCGTGTGCCAGTCAGTCACATGACAGGCCACATTCCATTAAGACTGCTCAAAATCTGTGACAACACATAACAGCTGGATCCCATTGCTTTTATCTAGTTCACTTGTCAGCTAAAGCTAGAACACTGTAATTGATCACTTCAGCTTTTGTTGTGTTAATTGATATTACCTTAAACTGTTTGGTGAGATGCTATTGTCTTGAATATTAAAATGCAATGATACAGTTAAATAAATACTCCATGTTTTATTGAAGCAAAACGTTATTACTACTCTTAGCAATTAAGAATATGATTGAATATGTAATTGTAATTTGGAATGGTAGATTTAAATGCAGCTCTTTGTTTTGGGAACAAGGAAAACACTCTATACAGCCAAGCTGCTGTAAAATTCACCTCTGTAGTTGAAAGGAGATGGAGGGGGGTGTCTAAGGATGGGATTCTCAATTCTCACAAATCAGGGCACATCAATCTCCAGTTCTAACATATTTATTACCTATGTTGTCCCCCCCCCCAGTTGAACCGAAACAGATGATAACCAGTGTTCCCTCTAAGCTGAGTTAGTGTGACCTAGCTCACAGTTTTTTAGCCTCCGGCTCACACATTTTTGCCTTAGCTCAGGAAGGAGGGCTCCAGAGCAAACTAATTTATGCAGTAGCCAAATCACTTGTTCACAACTTTAAGGCCAGTAGCTCACAAAGTAAAAATTTTGCTCACAAGACTCCACAGCTTACGGGGAGCATTGATAACCAGGAACTAAAACTTGTCATTCTTTTGATCTGTTAAAAAAAGTGTCTTCACTATTTTGCATGCTAATTTAACAAACCATTCCTATATATACAACTATGATCTGTAATTCCATTTCATCCTCTGACGAAGTGTGCGTGGGCACGGAAGCTCACACCTTGAATGAAACTGTTGGTCTTAAAGGTGCCCCTCTGGACTCAGCCTTTGTTCTGTAGCTTCAGACCAACACGGCTGCCCCACCTGGACCTACATATAATTAAATTAGATTTGAGTCCAGTAGCACCTAGGGACCAACAAGATTTTGGGGATGTAAACTACCGAGAGTCAAAGCTGTTAAGTGCTAACTGGACTTGACGTAGTTATTCTGCCGCAGACCAATATGGTTACCAGTGTATCCTCTCTAAGCTGAGTCAGTGTGAGCCAGCTCACAGTTTTTAAGCCTCTGGCTCACACATTTTTGCCTTAGCTCAGGAAGGAGGGCTCCAGAGCAGACTAATTTATGCAGTGGCCAAATCGCTGGCTCACAACTTTAATGCTGGTAGCTCGCAAAGTAGGATTTTTGCTCACAAGACTCCACAGCTTAGAGGGAGCATTGATGGTACCCTCTGAAACTAGAATTGAACATGTATAATTAAACATATGTAATTAAACAGTTTATAATCAGACACTAACAGACACAAGTAATCATAGAATCATAGAACCACAGAGTCGGAAGGGGCCCTGCAGGCCAGCTAGTCCAGCCCCCCCTGCTCCATGCAGGATCGGCCTAGCGCATCCCTGACAAGTGTTTGTCCAGCATTGAATCACAGATTCTTCCTTAATCCTTTAGCTACCAAACAGGTATCCTGCAGTGTGTTTGAAAAGAGACTGCCTGCAAAGCTAGTCCCATTTGCATAAGACTTAAGCCCCTTCAAGACTTTATGTGAGCAGTGACTCAGGAAAGTTCATCCCCTGCCATGAATTCGGTTAGTCTTTATGGCGCTACTGGACTCTTGCTCTTTTCTCCTGCTACGGATGGACTAACACAGCTACCCATCTTGGGAAAAGACCACCATGCTAGGAAGAGTTGACGGCAGCAGGAAAAAAGGAAGACTGATCGCCTCAGGAACGGAAGCCAAGGCCCTCGGTTTGCAAGACCCAAGCGCTGAACACCCTCACAAAACCCCGTCAAACTCAATGGGACATCAGAACAAACAGGTTGGCTTTCGGCCTTTGTTGGCTTGCCCTTTGGGCTGCCCTTGGGTTCCTGGATGTCTCCTTCAGGTGTATAATCTTCTCTCAGACCTAGATTTTTCCACCTCACCTAACCCCCCCCCCCAACCAGGCATTCAGAGGGGATTAGCAAATTCTGCAGCCCCAGGGGCTCTTAACCAAAGACCTGCTCTCCATCTCAATTGGTGGCTGGAGGGCGCAAAAGGGCATGGGCTGTGGAATGAAAGTGGCAGGTGTCTGTCTGGGTTGGCAGGAAGAGGGCCATTGATCGGCACTTGTCAGGAGGTGCCACCGGGGACTTGTATGTAAAGATAAGGGGGGAAGGCAAAGTAGGGTAAACCTTGGGGGGGGGGAGTTGCAGGTTGGTCTGTTTGTTTTAACTGTTTCTGCTCCGTTATCCGCCACCTGATGACACAGAGAGCAAGCAGGTGAAATTTCCCAGGGGTTTGAGGCCCCTTATCAGGACAAGCTTCACCTAGGGATGCCAGCCTCCAGGTGGGACTACCTGGGGATCCCCCCGGAATGACAGCTCATCTCCAACTACAGAGATCAGTTCCCCTGGAGAAAATGGATGCTTTGGAGGGTGGACTCTGTGTAAAGGTAAAGGTTTCCCTTGCTCGAAAGCCGGTCAAATCCAACTCTAGGGATGGGGTGCTCATCTCTGTTTCCAAGCCGAAGAGCCAGCGCTGTCCAAAGACATTTCCGTAGTCATGTGGCCGGCATGACTAGATGCCGAGGCGCATGGAACGCTGTTACCTTCCGAATGAAGTGGTGCCTATTTATCTACTTGCAATTTCTTGCTTTCGAACTGCTAGGTTGGCAGGAGCTGGGGCCAGAGATGGGAGCTCACTCCATCATGCGGCACCCGGGTCTCGAACTGCTGAACTACTGACCTTCCGGTCTGCCGTTCAGTACTTGTGGGTAAATCTACAGGGGGGGAAATCTCTCCTGATTTTTTTCACCCTACAATTCCCCTTGTTCCAGAAACTCAATCCTGAGTTCAGTTAAACATATGGAATGATGCAGAACAGTGGGTTTTCCTTACTAGTGTGCTTGCACTGTAGCCTCCTCAATAGCATGACCCAACCCTGCACTCTCCAAAGCTTGAAATGTCCCTTATGATGCAGTGGGGGAGGTAGGGATGCCAGCCTCCAGGTGGGACCTGGGAATCTCCTAGAATAACACCTTATCTCTAGAATTCATTCCTCTGGGGAAAAAATGGATGTTTTGGAGGGTGGTCTATGGTATTGACTTATCAAAAAGACCAACCTAGGATCAATATTAATATTTAGCAGTTTCTGCCATAATCTACTCCTATCAAGGGACTCAAAGGCCGAGGCCAGGTCAATAAAAGCCACATATAGCTCTTCCGTTGGACCTCTAATAGTGTCAGTAGCCAGAGTAGAAGAGAGAAGAGAATGGATTTATACCCCGCCCTTCACTACTACCGAAAGGTGTCTCAGAGCAGCTTACAAACTCCTTTCCCTTCCCCTCCCCACAACAGACGCCCTGTGAGGTAGGTGAGACTGAGAGAGCTCTTGACAGAAACTGCTCTTTTTTCAAGAACAGCTCTTATCAGAGTTATGGCTTGCCGAGGTCATCCAGCCAAGTGCAAGTGGAGGAGTGGGGAATCAAACCCGGTTTTCCCAGATTAGAGTCCGCGCAGTTAACCACGACACCAAACTGGCCCAGTATATAATGTTTGACAGTGTTCAGTTGTAGAATGCCCCTTTTTAAACCCTATTTGCAGGGGTGTATTAGATTATTCTCAGTAACACAATCCTCTAATTTATTTTTTTTAATATTTGCTATATAATTTAGAAGCAGTAGACAACAAACTGATCGGCCTAAAATTATGGGGGTCCTTCCTATTGCTCTTCTTGTGTATTGGTACAACAACACTTGTGGTCCATCCTTTAGGGAGTCTACCCATATTATTAATTTGACAAAAAAGTTTCCTCAGAAGAGGGACCCACCAGTCAATACATGTTTTAAAACATTCCGCCAAGATGAAGTCCTCTCCTGGGGATTTGCCTCTTGGCAAAGATTCCACCAGAGGTCTCACTTCAGATTCTGACACTACTGGGAGCCAATTTGACACAGTTAATGGTGGTTCTCAAGATATCATAATCTCCTGCTCACAACTAAAAATCTTTAGAAAATGATCATACCAGGTGTGGTGAAATGGGGACCCGCCCTCAGCCCTGGGAGACTGAGGTGCTGTCCTGTGGCTCACAAGCCCCTGTTTTGGCCTTCCCACCCTGCCTGGTGGGACTATTTCTCTTTATTAACGCTGCCACCACTCACTGAATTGAGTTACCGCCTTCCTTGAGGGACAGTGAGACCCCTCTGGCTAAATTCCCCACCTTGGGAAGTGGGTGCCTGGATCTTTGGGCGCCCCCTGGAGAGTTGCCAACCCCTCAGATTTAGGCCCGTTTGTGTCCCCTGGCCTCCCTTTGCCCCTGGTAATGTGCAGAGCGGGGAGGACTATATGGTTAAGGCACACCAGGCTTTTTAAACTCAAAAAAGGAAGATTTATTTAACTATATCCATATTGGGCACAGAAAATAAACACAGGCCCTTCAACACAACTGGGGCACAGAAAATAAACAGGATAGAAACGCAGTTCCTCTGTCCCTACCCACACACCCTCTGTAGTGGGCGGTGGCCTCAGGCCTGGGTTTGCGTTTCCCCCTCCTGTGGTGGAGAGAAATTCCAGCCCTCCTCCTCCTCCTCCACAGGGCTGGCCACCAGCACTGCCCCCCTCCTGGCTCTCCACCACGATCTATGGTGGCCTGGATGGCCCACGGGGTCTCTGGTGACAGGAGTCCCACCTGTGCTCTCCCTGGAACCTTCCATCCACGCAGAAGACCTGGCTGAGACTGACTCCTTTTCCCCTCAGGAGCCAAAAAATCACCTTCCCAGGCCCGTAGCTAACATGGGGCCCACGGGGCCCGGCCCCCTTGTGTTTCTTCTGGGCCCCCTCCCTCCAGGGCTGCCCCCAAAGTGCTCCAACTTACCACCTGCACTGTACTTCCATTTAATTAGCTGGCGGCCCCCCCCAAGGCCCCCTCCCAAAGGATTCCCTAGCTACGGGGCTGGTGTGGTCTAACATGCGAATGAGCTGCACTGTATCCATTGTAAGGCCTGGCAGCCATTTCGTCACACCAGGCCTTAGTAGGGGACTCTAAACCCGTGGATCCATTCCTAAAGCCAAGAGTAACCAGATCCCAAAATCTGCTTTCATTTTTGCTGGGGGTGGGGCCACGACCATTGGAGGGAAAACCATAGAGTTTTCCCTCCCATG
>NW_015159838.1:48887-54059 GCF_001447785.1 Gekko japonicus
GCAGCGCTCCGGCGCTGGCCCAGGGAGGCGGTGGGGGGGCCTCTTCTGGCCTCCCACGGGCCACAGCGCTCCGGCGCTGGCCCTGGGAGGTGGCAGGGGGTCGCAGCACGGGGAGCTGGGGGCGGGGGAGGGCAGAATAGCGACCATTTTTCCAATGGATTGTATAGTTCCCTCTCATTACGGCTCTCGTTGAAGAAGACCGTACATTTTTCTAGTAGAAAGTAATCTCAGACTATGGCATACCAAGAGGGGGTTGCAGGTGGTTTGGTTTCTTTCTAGGAATGAGTAATTGTGGCTTTGTCTGCTGACAATAATATACTAATTAGTTCTCTTTCCATTGCAGGTGGCTTGTCTTCCAGCCAAAGGCCCAGCAGCAGTGTCGCTGGATCCAAAGGTAGGTTGTAACCTGTTATTTCTCAGTCAGTTTGGTGTAGTGGTTAAGTGCGCGGACTCTAATATGGGAGAACCGGGTTTGATTCCCCACTCCTCCACTTGCACCTGGCTGGATGACCATAGTTCTGATAAGAGCTGTTCTTGAAAAAAGGGCAGTTTCTCTCAGCCCCACCTACCTCACAGGGTGTCTGTTGTGGGGAGGGGAAGGGAAAGGAGTTTGTAAGCCGCTCTGAGACACCTTTGGGTAGTGAAGGGCGGGGTGTCAATCCAATCTCTTCTTCTCTCATGAACAGTTCTCTCAAGAGCTCTCTCAGCCCCACCCACCTCACAGAGAGTCTGTTGTGGGGAGGGGAAGGGAAAGGAGTTTGTAAGCCACTCTGAGACTCCTTCGGGTAGTGAAGGGCAGGGTATAAATCCAATCTCCTCCTCCGTTTTGAATATATATAGTTGTTGTGAATTGTGGATGGTCCTCCCTTGGTGGGTGTTATTGGTGGCTATACTTGTACGCGAAGGGTTCCCTATTTTCTTTGGCAACCTCCAGGAGGTGGCTGGAGATCTCCCGGAATCACACCTGATCAGGGGTCATTTCCTGCAGGAGCGCACAGGAGCGGAGCTCCGGCAGTAAAGAGCCCAGGGGGCAGGCACATGCAACAAGCCCCACCCCCTGCTCCCAGCAGCCCTCAGTCAGAGCAAGAAGCAGCCAGGTAAGTTGCAGAGCTCTGTCAGAACCCACAGCCAACAACGTAGTACACGCTTATCAGGAAAGGTAATACTTTATTGAAGAGCTATAGATGCATTAACATAGGCACTGTTAAGAATGGCGGCTGCCTCTGAGGCATAATAGGATATAGGGTATTCGTATGCACCCCCCCCCCAGTGCCCTGGCCAATTAGCCACACTCCCGCGTGCGGGAGAAGGCTCTCCGGCCGTTAGCGCTGACGCTGGGAACCAAGCTAGTTCCCATAGAAGTAGACATCAACATCCCACCACCTGCAGAACTTAGAGATAAACGTTACAGCAGCGAAGAAGCACAGAAGGAATGCAATGGCAATTAGAATACAACTGACCTCCCCAACCCCCATGGCAGCATAGCTGACATACTGCCCTCTCGAAAATTAGCTTCCCCCACCATCCCGGGAGGTCTCCCGGGTATTCCGGGAGGTCTCCCAGTCAATCTCGGAGATCTCCCGGTTTGTCCGGGAAGTCCTGATGAAACTGCCGCAACAGCCAAGGGGCCCGAATATCCCCTACTTCCACCCACTCGAGGTGCTGGGGTCCGAAATCCACCCATTCAACCAAATACATCAACTTTCTACATTGGATCTTAGAGTCCAGAATTTTAGAAATCTCATAATGTTCCTCGCCCTCAATCAAGATTGGAGGGGGATACAGGTTTCGATGGACGCCAAGTACTGGAACTGGAATCCTTCTTCAGGAGGCCGAAATGAAACACAGAATGCAGTTTTCCCAAGTTTTTTGGCAAATCCAGTTCCATGGGTACATCATTCGAACCACAAAGTAGGAAAGTTCCTCAGGGTTCCCGTTGAATGTGGCCTCGATGAGGTCCTTCGGGCGATGAATCACCGGGCCTCTCGGGCTGTTAGGTCGGTGTGCTGGAACCGGGGCCTCCCCCGGACCCGGCCTGGGCACATCTCCTGGCTAGGGCTGCAGCGGGGGAGCCGATGGGCCTGCAGGCACCACCGGTGCCACCAGTTGGGCTTCCCTCTCCTCCCTAATAGCCTGGATCACTAACTGCAGGATCGCATGGAAAAGTTCCTCCAGACCCCTCTGCAGTTGTTGCCGCTCTCAATCCGCCACCTCTATCCTGTGGGCCAGTTCCAGTCCTTCATCTGGAGACACGCGCCCACTCCTCGTTTCCGACCGCTCCGTCACCCAGGGGGCCAGCGGTGGTTCAAAGGAGGCCCCCTACGGAAATCCTCCTATGCAAATAAGTTATGCTAATAAGTTTTCTGCGAAATGACCCCTGCACCTGATCCACATGTGTCACCTACTTATTTTTTATTTATTTAAGACATTTATTCCACTTCTTTGGGAGAAAATGGTTGCTTTGGAGGTGGACGGCATGGCATCATCCCCTACGGAGGTCCCTCCCCTCCCTAAACCCCACCCTCTCCCAGGCTCCACCCACAAATCTCCAGGTATTTCCCAACCCAGAGTTGGCAACCCAGTCCTGACATTGCTCAGTGTAGCATGCTGGTGGGAGGGGTCATGCTGGTGTGGGGGCAAACTGGGTGTTGTGGCCCTGGCTCCGAGCTTTGTGGCTTCCAGGTTGTGGTTACACGCACCAGAAAAAACAGGGAGGGGGGAGGAGCGAGGCTATTCCCTCCGGAGGAATTTGACCCGCAGTTGCACGATACAACCTCCATTTGAAGATGCGACACAACAAGGACAGCTCTTGTCAGAACTATGGCTTGCCCAAGGTCATCCAGCAGCTGCAAGTGGAGGAGTGGGGAATCAAACCCGCTTCTCCCAGATTAGAGCCAGAAGTCTTCTCTCCTTTCCATATCAAGAAGGAGGAGGAGGAGGAGGAGGAGACTGGATTTATACCCCACCCTTCACTCAGAGTCTTTTTCAAGGACAGCTCTTGTCAGAACTATGGCTTGCCCAAGGTCATCCAGCAGCTGCAAGTGGAGGAGTGGGGAATCAAACCCGCTTCTCCCAGATTAGAGCCAGAAGTCTTCTCTCCTTTCCATATCAAGAAGGAGGAGGAGGAGGAGGAGGAGACTGGATTTATACCCCACCCTTCACTCAGAGTCTTTTTCAAGGACAGCTCTTGTCAGAACTATGGCTTGCCCAAGGTCATCCAGCAGCTGCATGTGGAGGAGTGGGGAATCAAACCCAGTTCTCCCAGATTAGAGTCCGCGCACCTGACCACTACACCAAATCACTACACCAAACTTCACTTGCTGGACCTCCAACCTCCAGATGGGGCCTGGAGTCCTCCTGGAATGACAACTTTGTAGATCTCCAAACTACAGAAGCAAGTTCCCCTGGAGAAAATGGCTGCTTTGAATAGGTTTGCCAGCCTCCAGGTGGGGCCTGGGGATCTCCCACTTTTAAAACTGGTCTCCAGCTGACAGAGATCAGCCCCCTGGAGGAAATGGCAGCTTTGAAGGGGGGGCTCTATGGCACTGTGCCATGCTGAGACCCCTCCCCTCCCCAAACCCCTCCCTCTCCCGGATCCACCCCCAAAGTCTCCAGGTACTTTCCAACCCAGACCTGGCAACTGTAGCTTTGAAGGATGGACTCTGTAGAATGCCATACCTTTTATGTGAAACCCCTCCCCAAATCCCTCCCTCCACAGACACTGCCCCCAAAATCTCCAGGGATTTTCCAGGCTGGAGTTGGCAACCCTTTCATTCAGTTGTACTCTGCCTTCACAGGAGGTAACAGCTAGGCCCAGTGGCCTTCGTGAATCCCTCATGGAGGCGGCTGGAATCCTCTGCGGTATGAAAAGCCATCATGAAGACAGACAGGTTGCGCTCAACGCAAGCCCCAGGACGCAAGCCCCTGTTCCCCTCAGCCTTGGTCACTCCTGCCCTCTGTGGTCAATCCTGTCCACACAAACCCGTCCCCTTGAATTACATGGGGGGCGGGGCTGCCTGGTGAGAGATCCTCTTGTTTCTCCAGAATTACTTTGTTTAGCTGGGTGGGGAGGGGCAGCTCTGAAGTGAAGCAAAAATGGGCAGGTCATGGTATATCGCCTGGCAGGGTTGCCAACTCAGGGTTTGGAAATTCCTGGGGATATGGGGAGGACAGCCTGCAGAGGGGAGGGGCCTCAGCAGGCTATAATGCCATAGAGTCCGCCCTCCAAAGCAGCCGTTTTCTCCAGGGGAACTGACCTCTGTAGTCTGGAGAACAGTTGTAATTCTGGGGGATCTCCAGTCCCCGTCTGGAGGCTGGCAACCCTCTGGACTGCCTGAGTTCAGTTAAACATCTGGAATGACGCAGAACAGTGGGTTCTGGTGCTTGAGACAGCCAGTTTGGTGTAGTGGTTAAGAGCAATGTTCCCTGTAAGCTGTGGAGTCTTGTGAGCAAAAATTCTGTTTAGTGAGCTCCTGGCATTAAAGTCATGAGTGAGCGATTGGCCTACTGCATAAATTAGTTTGCCCTGGAGCCATCCTTTCTGAGCCAAGACAAAAAGGTGTGAGCTGGAGGCTAAAAAACTGTGAGCTAGCTCACACTAACTCAGCTTAGAGGGAACACTGGTTAAGAGCGTTGGACTCTAACCTGGAGAACCACACTTATTTATTTATTTATTCGACTTATACCGCCTTTCCCCGTATGTCCCCCAGAGAGCACTGAGGTCTGGAACTCAAAACCGCCTGGCTCCCCCTGGGCCTAAGGACACTAGGTTGGTGGCAACTAGGACCAGGGCGTTCTCCTTGGTGGCGCCAACGCTTTGGAACGAGCTCCCTACTGAGATCAGAGCTCTGTGGGACCTCCAGCAATTCTGCAGAGCCATGAAAACAGAGCTGCTCCGCCAGGCATTCCAGTAATAAATCGTGTAGCACTTGTACTTTATGATATGATGCCTTCGTATTTAAATAGTTTAACTGTGTTTATTGGAATTTTTGTGGAATTATATTTTATGTTGTTTTTGCTGGTTTTAAATTATATGTTGGTTTTAAGACTTTATGTAAGCCACCCTGAGCCACTTTGGTGGGAGGGCGGGTTAGAAGTTTAATAAATAAATAAATAAATAAATAAATAAATAAATAAATAAATAAATAATATATATCCCGCCCTCCCCACCGA
>NW_015159838.1:54709-65370 GCF_001447785.1 Gekko japonicus
CTTTCCCTTCCCTTCTCTTCCTGTTTTCCTCCTTTCCTTCTCTCCTTTCCCTCTTTCCCACCTTCTTCCCTTCTCTCTTTATTTCTTTCCCGCCTTCTTCTCTTCTCTTTTTTCCTCCTTTCCGTTTCCCTCCTTCTTCCCTTCTCGCTCTTTTTTTCCCTCCTTCTTTCCTTCTGTTTCTTTCCCTCTTTCCTTCCTTTTTTCCTTCTCTCTACTCTCTCTCTTTCCTTCCGTCTTTCCTCCTGTGGCCCAACTCCAGTGAGAAGAGGTTTAAAGTTTAACCCCCTTCTCTCTTCGCCCCCCCCCTCCCCAGCTGGGGAAGGAAAGGGGGGAGGCTTTTGAAGATGCCTCCCCCTTTTGCTTCCCTTTCTGACATCACTTCCGGTGATGTCAGGGGGCTGGCATATGCTAATAGCCCAGTAGCGCATTAGCATATCATATGCAAATGAGCTCCTGCAGCTCTTTTTCTACGAAAAGACCCCTGGTCAGAGTTGGAATTCAGCTTACCTTTTCTGGTTTTGCTGGCAGGCACAGGCTGCTGCCGGAACATCCAGAGGGTGGGCCTAACACAGTGCAGTTGTTGTGTGTGGCTCCTAATGAAAAGACAGGCAGAAGAGTTCCATCTTGCACGATTCCCCACTCCTCCATGTGAAGCCTCCCGGGTGACCTTGAGCCAGTCACAGTTCTCTCAGAGCTCTCTCAGCCCCACCTGCCTCACAGGGTGTCACCAGGCTCCACTCCATTGGTAAGGGATTTTTTAAAAACACGGATTGGCTACATGGATTGAGCTTCTGGAACAAGGGGTGTTCCAGAACAAGGGAACAAAATCAGGATGATTCCCCCCCCCTCCTGTCAATTCCCCCACAAGGCCTCCAAAGCATCCACTGTCTCCAGGGGAACTGAGCTCTGTTGTCTGGAGATGAGCTGTAATTCCAGGGGATCCCCAGGTCCCACCTGGAGGATGGCATCCCTAGGGATGGGCCATAGCTGAGCAGAGGCAGAGGGTCTGTTTGGCACACAGAAGATCCCAGATTCAGTCCCTCGTATGGTATCTATAGTTAAAAGGACCAGGTGATAGGTGATGTGAAAGAGCTCTCCCTGAGTCCCCGGAGAGCCACCACCAGTCTGACCCAGTACGAGGCACCTACGTACCTGGATGTGTTCCTGTGTAACTGTTGAATCCCAGCCGCTTCCTGTTGCTCGTTCTCCCATCCGGGGAAAATGCTTTTGGAGGTTCTCATTCTGCCTGGAATCTTATCCCCATTTTTGTGCTCATCTGCAAAGTCATCTGCCTCAGGGTTTTTTAAAAAACAAATTTAAATAAAATACTCCCTAGAGCAGGGGTGTCAAACATGCAGCCCGGGGCCCAGATGAGGCCCCTGGAGGGCTTCCATCCGGCCCACAGTGGAACTGGCCGTCTCCAGCTTCCAGTTCTGCTGCTGCTGCTGCTGCTGCATCATAGCTTGCTCCGCCAGACTCTCTCAATCGCTCAGTCATTTCATGTTTTCCCCTGGGTCCTAGACTCAGAACTCTGAGCATGAGATTTCTGTGGTGAATGTCAATAAATCAAAAGCTACAGCTTACAGAGCTAATGTTTTAAGCATGTTTTTATTTTAAGTAAAAAAAATCTTTGTGTTTGTGTCCTTTATAAAGTTTATATCTCAGCTACCTGGCATTACATTTCATGACACACGTGGCCCGGCCCAACAATGTCAGATCCGGCCCTCATAAGAAATGAGTTTGACACCCCTGCCCTAGAGATTTGGGGGGCGGCTGACTTTTTACTTTGCTCTGGTTAGGAAACCGTTGATGCTTTTCTACCCCCAAAGTCCCTGATTCATAACATTACCTACCTTCAAGCTATTAATGCTAAGCCTCCTTAAGAACTTTTGGCAGGAGTTATCGAATGTTTCTGAAAATCCAAACACAGGAGAGTCCCCTGGATTGGACTTGAAAGCTAATATCTGTCCTGCTGATATGTATAAATTTCTGGTCACTGACCATCAGACCGATCTCTGTGTGTGTGTGTTTATGTGCCCTTCTAACAGGTATAAAGTTCATTTAGATCTGTTTTGTAACTGTTCAGGACACATGTACACCTCATGTCGTACGTGATTGCCTTAGACAGTCCGTCCCCCCCCCCGCACGTTTTTCTATTCTGCATTCCTCTCCCTGCTGCATAGCTTATTGGAGACCTTTGGTGTTTGTTTGAACTGATTTTTACAATTTGTAATCCACCTTGAATCTCTGTGACAAAGGTGGGCTATAAATGAAGCAAATAAGTTTTGGGACCAGTGTTCCCTCTAAGATGAGTTAGTGTGAGCTAGCTCATATTTTTTTAGCCTCCGGCTCACACATTTTTGTTTTAGCTCAGGAAGGATGGCTCTAGAGCAAACTAATTTATGCAACTGCAAATCGCTCACTCACAGCTTTAATGCCAGTCGCTCACAAAGTAGAATTTTTGCTCACAGGACTCCACAGCTTAGAGGGAGCATTGTTTGGGACCAGTGTTCCCTTTAAGCTGAGTTAGTGTGAACTAGCTCACAGTTTTTTAGCCTCTGGCTCACACATTTTTGTCTTAGCTCAGGAAGGACAGCTCCGGAGCAAACTAATTTATGCAATAGCCAAATCGCTCACTCACAACTTTAATGCCAGGAGGTCACGAAGGGGAATTTTGGCTCACAAGACTCCATAGCTTAGAGGGACTCAGGTGTTTGAGAGTGATCGTGCCTGGTGTTCGTGGGGGTGGGGTCTGCCAGCCACACCCCCTCCCTGACCACCTCCTCTTGCTGGTCTGCTCACCTCCACGGCTGATGGAGAGACGCCGATGGTTATAGCTGCCAACCTCCAGGTGGGACCTCAAGATCTCCCGGAACTAGAACTGATCCCCAGGCGACAGAGATCAATTTCCTCAGAGAAAATGGCTGCTTTCGCAGGGTAGATTCTAAGGGCGATTCTGCATCTAGCATTCGCTCCACATTTTCTCAACTGGGAGGAAGAAGTGCAGCTCAAAACCACATTCAAGTAGCTCAGGGCGACGCCGTACTGGCTGCAAAGTCACCCCCGAATGGCCACAAAACAACCATAAATATATGCAGAAGGCACCATAAAATCCAGCAATCAAAGAAAGCGAAAGCGGCATGGAGTGTGGAGGCTACCGTAAAACCTGATAATCAAAGGAAGTGAAAACAGCATGCAATGTAGAGGGGGATTTCTCTTCCAGCGCGGGTTACGTAAAACAATGGAGGGGAAAAGCCAATGCAGAATCAGCCTTATACCCAAATTATACCCCAAAGAGGTCCCTCCCCTCCCCAAACTCTACCCTTCCCAGGCTCCACCCCTGAAATCCCCAGGTATTTCCCTACCCAGAGTTGGCAACCATCCGATGGTGCGTCGTGCACAGCCTGGTAAGCTTTGTGCTGATCTGTTTCCACATCGTCCGGGGCATCTGACTTAGGACTAACCTCCACACTGGAGCTCTGAGCTAGCTGAACTCTCAGAGTCTATGGCTGCACCACCAAAACCTGCTGTCTGCAGAGCATGTCGCTTATGAGCTGGCTGTAGAGTCCTGGCTGCTGCGGAGAAGCTCGAACGTCCCTTATATGACCTAGGGAAAGATCACGAAACTGGGCTTCTTCTTGAAGAAGACTTCTGTCGTAGGATTATCCTCTGTGCTGTGAGAGCCAGTTTGGTGTCGTGGTTAGGAGCGCGGACTCTAATCTGGGAGAACCGGGTTTGATTCCTCACTCCTCCACATGCAGCTGCTGGTGTGATCTTGGGTCAGTCACAGTTCTCTCAGAGCTGTTCTCTCAAGGGCAGTCCTCGAAAGAGATCTCTCAGCCCCACCGAACTCCCAGGCAATGTTCCCTCTAAGCTGTGGAGTCTTGTGAGCAAAAATTCTAGTTTGTGAGCTACTGGCAATAAAGTTGTGAGTGAGGGATTTGGCTACTACATAAATTAGTTTGCTCTGGAGCCATCCTTCCTGAGTTAAGACAAAAATGTGTGAGTCGGTGGCTAAAAAACTATGAGCTGGTTCACACTAACTCAGCTTAGAGGGAACACTGCTCCCAGGGTGTCTGTTCTGGGGAAGGGAAGGGAAAGGAGATTGTCAGCGGGGTATAAATCCAATTTCTTCTTTCTCTTCTTCTATTCAGCTTTGTTGAGGAGAATAATGTAAGCTGCTTTGGGTCCCCACTAGGTGAAAGGCAGGATATGAAGTATATTAAATACAAAATCAATTAAAAATTAAAATTTCTAGCCATCTTCCTAATCCATGTTCCATTCCTAGAACAGGCCAATACATGGTAACAAGCTGCAGGGGGAGTCGCTCGGGATATTTCTCATTCCTCAGAAGTTGCTCTCATTGGAAAAAAAAAAGGAAAGGAAAGAGGCAGAGTCCAGTAGGAGCTTTTGCAAACTGTGAGAAGTGAGCCGTGACTCACGAAAGTTCGTATCCTGCCACAAATGTTGTTCGTCTTGAAGGTGCTCTTGGACCCTCGCTCTTTTCTGCTGCTGCAGAGAGACGAGCATGGTGACCTGTCTTGATCTATCTTCATAAAAGGAAAGTTTAGCTACTCGTCCCCTAGAATGCGAGGCATGGGCACGCACCCCCCTTCCACCCCACAGAACTGTGAGGTCTCAAACAGTCCTTGGCGCCATCTACTTTTCTTGTCTGGCTGGCTGATTCGTGGGTCAGTCTTCCAGATGCAGCTGGAGAGATTTCACCAGACGGCCCTCACAGCCCGGCCGGTGCTCTGCCCTTTCCCTAGCACAATATGTATTTGCTTGTTTGTTCATTACGACATTTATAGCCCGCCTTTTCGTCTTGTTCAGGGTGGCTCTCAATAATGGTCGAAAAACGTCTCCAGTTCAAAGCAGAATACAATAGTAAACCCCAGATCTCTCCTTCCCTCCCCCTGAAGATGGCTGCCATTCAAGCCCCCTCAAAAATAAGGTTTCCAGATCCAGGTTGGGAAACTCCTGGAGATGGAGCCAGGGGAAGGCAGGGACCTCAGTAGGGTTGCCAGGTCCAGGTTGGGAAATACCTGGAGACTTTGGGGGTGGATCCGGGAGAGGGAGGGGTTTGGGGAGGGGAGGGGCCTCAGCAGGGTACAATGCCATAGAGTCCACCCTTCAAGGCAGCCATTTTCTCCAGGGGAGCTGAACTCTGTCAGCTGGAGATCAGTTGTAAAAGTGGGAGATCCCCAGGCCCCACCTGGAGGCTGACAACCCTAGACCTCAGTGGGGTACAATATCATCAAGTCCACCCTCCAAAGCAGCCATTTTCGCCAGGGGAACTGATCTCTGTAGCGTGGAGATGAGCTGTAACTCCGGGGGATCTGCAGGCCCCACCTGGCGGCTGGCATCCCTACTCAAAAGCCCTGGCAGAAAGGCAGGCCGGCTTTGAAATGCCTCCTGAAGATCTCCCTGGATGAGGCTCCCTTCATCTCTTCAGGGAGAACACTCCATGGAGCCAGAGGCATGGTAGAAAAGGCCCGGGCTCTGGCTGTTACCAGACAAGTCCCTCCAAGTGCTGGGAAGTGAGCCGTGACTCATGAAAGCTCACACCCTGCCACAAAATTTGTTAGTCTTTAAGGTGCTCCTGGTACTGCACTCAGAACGTGTCCTCCCCTATGATGGACACCTCATTTTTTAAAAAAAGTCTCGTAGGGTGAAGCCTGCAGGCCGCAGGGGAGGGCCCCCCTTAGGACAGAGTCTCTTAAATGTGTCCTTGGAAATTATAGAGATGGAGGACCCGGTGTCAAGCTCCATCATGCAGGGGCTCCCCTCAATCAGGACAGTTACAGTAATTTTGTCAGGGGTGTCCTGGGGCAAGTTCAGCACCTGCTGCCGCTGGACGGAAGTGGTGTGTAGCTCCACGGAGTGCATCGATGTTGTGGTTGCTGCTGGTCGCCTCTGGTTTACCTTGGCGTGACAGGCTTGGGCGATGTGGCCAACTTTAGCACAGTTCCTGCACGCGGTGTCCCGGAGCCGGCAAGACCTTCACTCGTGGGGCTCTCCACAGCTGGTGCACGTTGTCGATGTGGCTGTGTCGATGGCGTGTGGCGGTGCAGACAGGCGCTGTGGTGTAGGCGGCATGTAGCGGTGTGTGGGGCGCTGGAGCTGTAGAATCTCATCGGATTCATCCTCGGAGATGTCCATGTGGTGGGCAGCTATGGTAGGCCTCCGCAAAGATGGTGGGCTTTTCACGTTCCGAACCTTATCGGTGAACTGCTCCGTGACTTCTGCAGCGAGGGCCACCTCCATGGACTCCTTGAAGTTGGGGTCAACTTTTGCAAGAAGTTTCCTCTGGATCCTCTCCTCCCTATGGTCGCAGACCAGCCAGTCTTGGAGTGCGTCTTCGAGGTCTATGAAGTTGCAGTGCCGGGCGAGGCAACGTAGTGCTGTGACAAAATCCACAATGGATGTGTTGGTGGTCTGGCTCCTTGTATGGAATGCATGGCGGGCAGTGATGATGGATGGCTTAGGGGAGAAGTGTTCCTTAAGCAGGATCGTCTGGCAGGCAGTGTGCTTGAGCTCTGCAGGAGTGATGAGCGAGCGGGCAATCTCGAAGGTCGTGCAGCCACAAACCTGGAAGAAAGTGGTGTGCTTCTTCACCGTGGCCTCGATCCCAGAGGACTCGAGGAAGAACCTGAACCGGGTAAGGTAGGACTCCCAGTCCTCTGTGGTGGCGTCAAATGCGTCAAAGTGTCCTGGAGTGGCAGCCATGGTCCCAGTAGCAATGCGATGTGCTTGGCATTGGAGCTTGGTGCATGGTGCAGTGCTGGAGGGCGCTGGACTGGCTCAACAGGATCCCATCCTCATCGCCAGTGAAATATACTGGGTTCGAGACATGTGTAGTGATCAGCTCATAGTTTATTAGTGATTTCAGCCTAACTCTAAGACAACTCTAGCAGGACTGGAGCCCTGCTTATATGCATGCAAAACACCCCATACCCCACACACCCACTCCCCATGATAGGCTATTTACAAAACTTGACCACTTGATTGGTTTATTCCCGAGTCCTGGCCGGCTATTGTTCTTTTGCTCCAAGCTCAGCCAGTCTCTAGGGTGATTCAAAGAGCCAGTCCCCTAGGGTGATTCAAGAAGGGATTATTCAATCCCAATACATAATAATACCAGAAGGATGTACTTGGTGCACGTGTCTAGTCTGATATGCCTCAGAGTCGGGCTTCATGCTCATCTGCTCAGGGCTTCCGTGGGAATCTCAGAATCAGCCCTCCTGCCTTACTTTGTTGTGTTAGCTGCTTCTCCATCTCGTAGGGTTGTCAGTTCCATGTCTGGAAGTTCCTGGAGATTTGGGGGTGGAGCCTGTGGAGGGCAGAGTCTGGGGAAGGAAGGGTCCTCAGCCGGGCTGCGGGCCATACAGTCGACCCTCTGAAGTGGCATTTCCTTCAGGGGAACTGAACTCCGTGGTCTGCAGATCAGTTACAATCCCCGAAGATCTCCAGGCCCCACCTGGAGGATGGCAACTGTACTGTCTCCCCAGAAACACCCACAGGGGCGGCAAGAGGGAGTCAAGGACTGATGTTGCTGATTAGCCAAAGGAAGAGGGTCAATATTGACTCGGTCGTTGACCCAGGGAGATGAAATACGTGCACCTGTGCCCATGTGTTCTTTGGGGTCGAGGGATCTCCGCCAGGCTCTTTAAGGCGAATTATCAGTGCGGCCTGTGCACAGCTCCGGGGTTATTCTCACCTCTGCCTCCCGCCACAGTTCAAGCCATGGGGGCTGCCCTGCTCCTCTGTGCCCTGACTCTGCTATCCGTCACCGCTTCAGTGGTTCCAGAGCCGTAAGATTTTTATGTTTCTTTTCTCTTTGCTCCGTATGATCTTATGGGAGGAGTCCAGGAGGCCGAGCGTAGCGCTAACCTCAGTTCATCTTCAGCATGGGATGGAGGGAGATTTTAGTGTGTTTTCAGATATGATTGCCTGAAGCGCTTGATTGATTTATGCGAACGTTGTGTCATCGTTCACACAGAAAAGAAAGCTGTAGAGAGAAAACCTTTTAAAGTATCAATAAAATTATAAGTAGGCAACAATAAGCATTATTTTGCATCTTCTGAAAGATGTTTTGCTTCCTACAAATAATTATATTTCTCCATTAGAATATCTTTTTAAAAAAATTGCCCACCAACATCGATTTCTGTAGAAAGAGGATTTTCAGAATTGAAAAGTATGCTCTTGAGATCACGTCATTTCTGTAGAGATAAAATTAGATCATATTTTGCTTTATAATCTTTGGGAGGGTGATTAAAAATAGTTTTCAATAAGGTTTTGTATTTGCATTTTCCCCTTCTAACAGTTTGATTTAAAAATGCACTAAAAAGTATTGAAGACTTGCATTTTTTCTGTTGCCCCAGTTATCTATATACTAATAGCGAAAGGCGCCCCCTGCGTGCGGATATCTAAATGCGCACATCGGGGGCACCTGGGAGGCAGGGAGATTTTCCTGCACACAGCTGCTGCTGCAGAGGGAGGAAGGGGGAAGCTTGGCGTGCCGGCCAGCCTGGGGAGGGAGGGTGACGCTTGGTGGGCTGGAATACTCCCCCCCGCGTGAGTATCGCTTCAGAGCCAGGGGGGAGGAGGCGGGGGGAAGTATTCCAGCCACCCGGGCCTCGCCCCCAGAGCCGGGGGGTGGTGGAGGGTGGTGGTGGAGGAGACCTTGCCCCCTGAGCCGGGGGTGGTGGAGGAGACGGGGGGGGGAACCGGCGGGATGGGGGGGAAGCTTACCTGCTGCTTCCTCCTCCGCCTGCTCTGCGTGGAGCTCCCCCGGCCCCCCTGCGAGTTTTGCGGGTCCCCTTTCTTGTTAGTAAATAATTTTGTTATATTGCTTACCACTATTTAGTGTTAAATACATACTTAAAAAAAACTGTTTATATTTAATATAGTTGTGGGGAGGATGGGATAGGGTCTCTTATATCACCTTCAGCACTTATTGAGTCTTGAGGTCTTGTCAGTAAAACAAGGGAAGGGCCAAGGGGCACAATTGTCGGAGCTGTGCTCAGGGCATCAGTCGGCCCCCCCAGACTTATCTTTTTAGCTGGTGATTCCAGGGATTGTTTTTGGGACCTTCTGAGTGCCAAGCAGATAATCTGGAGAACCAGTTTGGTATAGTGGTTAAGAGTGGCAGACTCTAATCTGGAGAGCCAGGTTTGATTCCCCACTCCTCCACATGCAGCCAGCTGGATGATCTTGGGTCAGTCACAAGCTCTTTCAGAGCTGTTCTCTCAAGAGCAGTCCTCAAAAGAGCTCTCTCAGCCCCACCTACCTCACAGGGTGTCTGTTGTGGGAAGGGGAAGAGAAAGGAGATTGTAAGCCACTCTGAGACAATCTCCTCCTCCTTCTCCTCCTCCTCCTCCTTCTTCCCACTGAGCCACAGCCCCTCCCTGTCCTGGAAATTCACTGAGAATGCAGATAGAGTAGCCATTTCAAACACTGGTTAGACTGGGGAAATCATATAGCTGTATTGTCACACCGTGGCACTTTCTCTGAATATAAGCTGTCTAGAAGAAGTGGGAAGATTGGAGTGAGGTGGCTCTGTAGGTTAGAGAGGCAGAGGAGTCCGTTATGAAAGAAGCAGTGTAACAAGAGGTTACTCCTGCATCCCGTTAGAGAATCTGAACAATTTCAAAAGGCTTTGCCTATGCGGATTGTTTAGTAGCAGAGATCCCAAAGACTTATCTATCAAAGGATGATTATCAACCTTTAAAGCTGATAATACAAATAAGTAAGGGGTGAGTTCGGTTATTTGAACCGCAACCAGCAAAGCAGATTGAAAACCTGTAGAGACTTTTTGCTTTTACTGAGAAAAGAAATGGTTCTCTAGCTGTTGTAGATTTTCCGGTCTTGGCATTGTAGGACTTTAAACGGTTCTCTTAATAATGCAAGATGGTAGAAAATATAAGCATGTAAACTTAACCCTACAATTACTGTAAAGAAGTGCTAATATTATCAAAGTTCCTAGCATTGCTTAATAATATTATAATGAGCAATAGTTTAAAAAGCAAACCAGCTTTCAGCGATTTGTCTCACTGCTCTTAGGGAGTATCAAAAAGCCCAAGTGACACACCCAGAAATCCAGAGAACTCTGATCTGCTTATCAAAGTGGCGTATATTTATAGGAAAATGTTGATATTTGTTCCATTATAATAATGTGATTATTATCTAGATAAGCAATTGACTCTTAACTAAAAATGAGATAATCAACACAAGTGCAAATGACCCAAACAGCAAACACAGAGGAGTTACATCTGATGTGCAAAGGCTGTTTACAGTCTTTCCAAGAAGTTGTAGCAATTCAGGTTTGGTGCACATTTTTGCAGGTCTCCCCCACACTGGTACCATTTTCTTTGCCTCAGCTGCCCCACTTGCATGCTCTTTGATAGGAAGGTTCTTTGATAGATCGCTGTAACATTACAACAATCTATTTATTGCTCCTCTGAATTCCCAGCTTTCATTTTTTAAAAGTAAGTCTTTAGTTGCTTTCATTGCAGATATTACAAGTGGAAAGAGATAATGGGGGGATTTTTTTTTGTACTCAGCTAAAAATCCCCCATGCGTTTCGCCAACAGACTTCTTCAGGGGAGTCTGAAATACAGGGGTCATTTCGTAGAAAAAGAGTTGCAGGAGCTCATTAG
>NW_015159838.1:65881-67434 GCF_001447785.1 Gekko japonicus
CCCGCTCTGAGTGTCTTCTCCTGGGCAGCTGCCTGGGTGGAAGAGCAGAAGAACCCAGGGGGAGGGCCTGAAAGGGCTCCCCGGGCCCCTGCTGGCTCGATGGCCTCGGCGGCTGAACCAGGATGGGATGGGGGGGCTCTGGCTGGCCTCTCCTGCCCGGCCACCTCAGCGGGAGGGCAGGCGAACTAATGGGGAGGGCTGCAAAGGGCTGCCCGGCCACTTCTCGGCTCACTTGCCTCGGTGTGCGGGTGAGGAGGGGGCGGGGGTCTCTGGGCAGCTGCTCCCGCTCGGCTCCATTGGAGGTTTTTCCCTGCGCCGGGCGAGGGAAGCGCAGCTCAGCCGCTTCCCCCCTCCCCAAGTGTAGCCAGGGCTGGCTGAGGGGACCCCCCGTCACCGAAGAAGGGCGTGTAGCTTCCCCGGCCCAGGCCGCGCCGGGCAAGGAAAGCGCGACACGGCCACCTCGGCACCTCTCGCCCACCGGAGCCTCGTCTGTCTGTCCACTGGCCGCTTGCTGCCTGTTCTGGGGCCGCGCGGGCCAAGGCGGTGAGGCTTGTCCCTCCCCCCCCCAGCCAATGCCAGTTGCCCCGAGCGGCAGCCGACAGGCAAATGGCTGAGGGAGCGCATTTTTTCTCGCCATAGGACGGTGGCCACCCCAAAACAATTATTATAAGGAGAGATGGCTATTTAGTTAAAATACTTTTGAAATCTTGTTTATGCTATAGACATTCAAATTAATGTACTAATTCAGATCCCACTCTGTTTAGGGCTGTGGTAAACACCCTCAAAAGTCCTGCCTCTCCTCTTGGGCTCCGAACCAATCCTTGTTGTCAGCCAATCAGAGCTCATGGAACTCCACTGGATAGGAGGGGCTGAGCCACCCTCAGTTTAAAAGGGGTGAAGAAAAAATGTCTTTCTTCTGGGATGGATGGAAAGGAGCATCAGTTTAGCCAGGCTTTTTTTTTGGCTTTTTAGTTAGGCTTTGGGGTTAGGCTGAGGGAAGAAAGCTGATTTTAGAATGACAAATAAGCCTGACAATCAGAGAGCCAGTTTGGTGTAGTGGTTAAGCGTGTGGACTCTAATCTGGGAGAACCAAACTCTAATCTGGGAGAACCGGGTTTGATTCCCCACTCCTCCACTTGCACCTGCTGGATGACCTTGGGCAAGCCATAGTTCTGTCAGAGCTGTCCTTGAAAAAGAGCAGTTTCTGTCAGAGCTCTCTCAGCCCCACCTACCTCACAGGGTGTCTGCTGTGGGGATGGGAAGGAGTTTGTAAACTGCTCTAAGACTCCTTTGGGTAGTGAAGGGCGGGGTATAAATCCAATCTCTTCTTCTTCTTCTTCTTCTCCTTTGTTCTACCGTTATTCACAGTTCTTACCAACCGCCTTAATTAAATCTCAGCTATAGCCACCCAGTTATTTATGCACCTTGACTTTAACTAGCCCTTCCTGGCAACTAACCCCCCCCCCCAACCCTTTCTCTACTTATTGGTTGAAAGTTTTGTTTAACTGTATCTGAAGAAGTGTCCTAACTGGTGTGTGTAGGTTTTGCGGGCA
>NW_015159838.1:67691-89934 GCF_001447785.1 Gekko japonicus
TCATCAGTTTTTTAAAAAGGGCCCAAAAAATAGGACGGACACCCCCAAAAGAGGACATGTCCTCTAAAAAGGGGACATCTGGTAACCAATGCTCCCTCTAAGCTGTGGAGTCTTGTGAGCAATGCTCCCTCTAAGCTGTGGAGTCTTGTGAGCAAAAATTCTACATTGTGAGCTCCTGGCATTAAAGTGGTGAGCGAGCGATTTGGTTACTGCGTCAATTAGTTTGCTCTGGGGCCCTCCTTCCTGAGCTCAGACAAAAAATTGTGAGCCAGAGGCTAAAAAACTGAGCTAGCTCACACTAACTCAGCTTAGAGGGAACACTGCTGGTAACCCTAAATAAGGTAAATAAAACGTGTGGATGACTTAAATGTATAAAATAACTCTTGGCCAATAAGCCCTGAGGGGAGATTTGATTCCCTTTCTTTGGCCAGGGTATCTTGAAGTAGAAGTGAAAAAGAGCTTCCTTTGGTTTACTGCCCATCAACTTCATTGGCTAGTTCTGAATTCTGCTCTTATGGAAGGAGGAGAAAAAATTCTTTCTCCATCTCATGCATAATTTTATAAACCTCTACCATGTCCCTTCTAGGTCATGTTTTCTTTAAAAAGACCCAAACTCTTTAGGCTTTCCTTACAGGGAAAGTACTCCATTACCCCCTCAAGTATTACTTCCCTCTGTTACATGAGCCATCAATTTACTCCTACTCTCTGCTTCTTGTTATTTAATTGCTTGTAATCCACAAGAGGACCCATCCTCTTACCCCACGATGGTCGTGTATTCGGAAACTTTTTGTGAAGGACTTTGTCGAAAAGTTTTTTGGAAGCCCAGGTAGAGAGCACATCCACACTTGCCCACATGTTCGTTAACTCTCTCCAAGGACTCCAGGTGGTTACTGAGCTGAGATGTCTCTTTATGGAAACTGCTTTCTTGCTCCTTCATGTATTTAATAGTTCTTTCTTTAGCAGTAGCTTCCCATCATGCTTGGAGTGTTTCACATGAACACATGAAGCTGCCTGATACTGAATCGGACCCTTGGTCCATCAAAGTCAGTATTGTCTACTCAGACTGGCAGCAGCTCTCCAGGGTCTCAGGTGGAAGTCTTTCACTTTAACTGGAGATGCCGGGGATTGAACTCGGGACTTTCTGCGTGCCAAGCAGATGCTCCACCAAGAACAAGTCAATGTTTGGAGGAGAGGGCATTTGCCTCCTGCTGTTGTCGAGGAGGAAGAAGGAGAGGGTTTGTGGTTGTTAAAATGTCTGAAGGATGCGGTGGCCCATATAGTGGATGTGACTGGCTCAGGGCCCAAGTGGGTTCATATGTATTTTATTTCATTTATTAATTTACTTTATTTATATCCAGCCTTTCTCCCCAATGGGAACCCAGAGTGGCTTACATCATTCTCCTCTCCTCCATTTTATCCTCACAACAACCCTGGGAGGTAGGTTATGCTGAAAGTGACTGGCCCAAGGTGACCCAGCAAACTTCCATGGCAGAGTGGGGATTCGAACGTGGGTCTCTCAGATCCCCGTCCGATGCTTTAAGCAGTATGTCTTGCTGGATTAAGTTCCTTCAAAAGTGGCTGGGGTTGGTTCTTTGGGGAACTTGGAGAATCTTCCTAAATTCCCATTGTAACCATTCCCAAACAGCAACTGACTAACAACTGGGCCTTTATGGGGTGGAAATCCCCACAGAACTCTCTGGAATAGCCCCCCCAGGTGACCTCTTCTCCATCCTCTTCCAGTCATTACCTGGTGGTTGTCCCGGCCATCCTGTATCATCCCAATGTGGACAAGGTCTGCGTCCTTCTCAGTTCCCTCCCAGAGAGCGTTCACCTGACTGTCACGCTGGAGATGAAGACCCAGAACCATTCTCTAGTGGAGAAGGATGTGGAGAAGCCAGGAACTTTTGAGTGCATCAGCTTCCAGGTACATTTATTTGTTTGTTTTACTTTTTTAATTATTATTATTAATTTGGATTTGTATCCCACCCTCCCCTTAATGGGCTCAGGGTGGGTTCCAACAATGTAAATAATAATACAACAAAATAGATAAAATACAATTAAAACCACATTTAAAACATGTAAAACACAACTCTTCTAAAAGGCCAGATGCCTCAGTGGTTGATAGTACTGGGAATACGTTTCCCGGAGATCTGTATAATTTGAGATCTCAGGCTATAATGTAAATGGGGCCGACCCAAGGGGGGGGGACGCCCGCTGCCTCAAACTAAATCCTGGTGGAAGAGCTCTGTCTTGCAGGTCCTGTGGAATTGTAATAAATCCCACAGGGCGCTGATCTCACTTGGGAGCTCATTCCACCAGGCAGGGGCCAAGGCTGAAAAGGCCCTGGCCCTGGCCCTGGCCGAGGCAAGTTGGACATCCCTGGGGCCGGGGACCACCAAAAGATGCTGATTGGTGGACCTCAGTGCTCTGCGGGGTTCATATGGGGAGAGGCGGTCTCAAAGGTATGCTGGCCTCTGGCCATATAGGGCTTTGAAGGTAAGTACCTTGAAACAGATCTGGAATTCAATAGGCACCGGGCGGACGTGCGCGCCTGCCCAGGTGTTGCTGTCAGCACCCACGCTGCTGCATTCTACACTAGCGGCAACTTCCGGAGCAGGGTTAACGGTAGCCCCACATACACCACCTTTCTCCCCAATAGGGACCGAAGCACCTGACATCAACCTTTTCTCCTCCTTTTTCTCCTCCTGTGAGGTAAGTCAGGCTGAGAGAATGGGGGGTTTCCCACATTCTCATTTTCCTCGCTCATGAGTTCCTGTTTCTTCCATTATTTTCCTGTTCTGCACATGTTTTGTTCTCTCTAGTGGTCGATTCACTATCACACCGACTTACGTCCAGCATAAATCTTTGCAGATTTAGAAAGTTTAATGAGAACACAATTTGAAGATATCTGCGTAATAGGAGATTATAATGCAGTTTTCGAATCCAAAATTGACAGAAAATCCCATAGTTCCAAGAGTAATAAATCAAGCAATGTTTTACCAAAAATTTTCTTACAGTTAGCGGAAGAATATTCCCTAATAGATATATGGAGTACGAAAAATATCAATAAAAAAGATTATACTTTCTTTTCTGCCCGCCACAACACATGGTCGAGAATTGATATGGCTTGGGGATCAACCTTGCTTATTAGAACCATAGAAGAAATAGAAATACTACCCAACACCTTTGCTGACCATAGCCCTCTTATGTTAACGCTGCAATCCACACATAGGAAGTCAAGATGGATAATGAATATGGATATATTAAAAGATAAAGGGATAACAGAAAAAACTAAAAAAGAAATAAAAGGTTTTTTTAGGAATAATACTCAATTTGATCCCCCCAGAGAAATAATATGGGATACATTTAAGGCATTCATAAGAGGTTGGTGAATCAATCAAGGAGCATGGAGGAAAAAACAGGAAAATAGAAAATATGACACATGAAGAGAAAAAATACAAGAAGAGAATAAAATAAAAAATAAAAATAATACTACAAATGATAAAAGATTAAAATTAGTCAAGCTGCAACACCAACTTAATCTGCTTTTGACGCAAGAGATTGCTAAAAAAATTAGAATTCTCTAAAATTTATTATTTTGAAAACACCAATAAGCCCATTAGGTGGTTAGCGTACAGGTTGAAAAAAGAAAAAGAGAAACGAGTAATAAAATGTCTAAAAAATGACAAAGGAGAGGAAGAATTCAGGCAAAAAGATCTTAAAGGAATAGTAGAGACCTTTTATACAAATCTATACCAGAATCCAAACCCAAAAAAACAAGGAAATACAAGAGTATAAAAAAAAAATTGGAAAAGAAAAAATGAAACAAAGAACAAGTAACAAGTGTCCCTATTAAACGAGCCAATAACAGTCTGTGAAATAATAGAAGCTGTTAAAAATGGAAAACAGAGGAAAGCCAGATGGTATCCCAACAGAATTTTATCAAGTATTTGAGGATCAAATCCTGGAACCATTTAAAGATTTATTACAAAATATTCTGAACTCAGGTAAACTACCTCCTTCTTGGAATGAGGCTGCATTGACACTGATCCATAAACCCAATTCTAATGAATTGGAAATTAAGAATTATAGACCAATATCCTTCCGGAACACAGATTATAAACTTTTTGCAAAGATTTTGGCAAATAGATTGAAAAAAGTCCTAGGCCAAATAATACATGAAGGCTTTTTACCTAAAAGACGATTTCAAAATAATATCAGAACTGTAATTAACATACTGGAATATTATTAAATGCATCCTGGAAAATCGATGGCTCTAATCTTATTAGATGCAGAAAAGGCCTTTGATAACATTAATTGGGTCTATATGCTACAAAAGTTCTCCAATTGGGAGTGTGAGAATAATTTCCTCACAATGATAAAAGCCATCTACACCACTCAAAGTGCCAAAATCCTAGTTAATGGAGAACCCACCCAAAATATTCAAATACAGAAGGGTACTAGACAGAGATGCCTGCTATCGCCCTTACTGTTCATATTTACTTTTGAATCTCTAAACGATAGGATAAGGAACAATTATATGATTAAAGGTTTGAGTACAAGAGGCGAAGCTTCAGGCCTTCGCAGATGATTTGATCTTCATATTGGAGGAGCCAGAACAATCTGTAACTCACTTAATATTTGATATTCAGGAATATGGTAACTTAGCAGGTTTAAAGATTAATTTCCAAAAAAAAACTAGTTAAAAATTGTACACAAACTTTAATACAAAAAATTCAAGAGATCTCAAAAATGGAGGTAGTTCCAAAAGCGAAATACTTAGGAATTTGGATTACCAATAAAACATCAACCCTATACAAGAATAACTACCTACAACTTTTAAAAGAGATTAAAGGAGATTTAACACATTGGGATAAAATACACCTTTCATTATTGGGCAGAATAGCAACTGTTAAAATGAACATATTACCAAGATTCCTTTTTCTGGCCCCAAACCTACCAATAATCAGAAATGATCAATATTTCAAAGATTTGGAGAAAATGGTTGGTAAATTCATTTGGCAGTCCAAAAAACCGTGGATTAAAATAAAAGTTCTTCATGAACTTAAACAAAAAGGGGGGGTTGCTTTACACAACTGGCAATTATATTATTCAGCAGCTTCTATGGGATGGATTCGGGAATGGGCTATATTAGAAGATACAAGAACATTAGCTATAGAGGGATTTGATTTAGCAATGAGCTGGCACGCTTATTTGTGGTATGGAAAAGATAAAATTCATTCCAACTTTCATACACATATAACTAGAAGTGGTCTTATTAAAGTTTGGAACGTAATAAAAGATAAAAACTACACTAAAATACCAATGTGGATTTCTCCCATAGAGGCATTTTCAAAACCTACATTAAAAATCGGGAAAAATAAAGAAACTTTTAGTAATTTATTGAACAAAAAAACGGAGTTGAAAACGGATGAGATTTTATTAAAACAAAACATAGACCTTTCCTGGTGGGGAAAAAATGTACTGAAATCAAGATATAATGAAGATTTTAAAAAGGGATTTTATACCAGTCCAAATGAAATTGATAAAATATGGCTTTCATCAAGTGATAAATTGATTCAGAAGCTATACAAAAAATTGTTAGAGATTTTTTTACAGGATGAAACTATTAAAACATCAATGAGAATTTGGACAAAGAAGATTGGCCACTCAATAGATATAGAACACTGGTCAAAAACCTGGAGAGCCCTTAAATATATGCGAACAACTCCTTACAAGGAGAATATATCTAAATTACTC
Organism: Gekko japonicus; assembly: GCF_001447785.1. NCBI lineage: Eukaryota > Metazoa > Chordata > Lepidosauria > Squamata > Gekkonidae > Gekko > Gekko japonicus. The sequence goes on from NW_015159838.1 coordinate 73,452, forward strand.
TATAGATGGCATTTGACTCCGGATAGAATAGCAAAATGTTATCCTAGATCATCCAACATTTGCTGGAGATGTAAAAGAAATGTAGGATCTTACCTCCACATATGGTGGAGATGTGATAAAATTCAAGTATTCTGGAAAAAAATACACAAGATATTTTCAGACCCACTAAAAATTAAATCCCCTTAAAGCCAGAAATTTATTTACTTAATATGCTACCGGACAACATAAAAGACCGTACTTATATAATTGTTTATAACCTAACAGCAGCTAGAATACTTATTGCAAAACGTTGGAAATCAAAAGTTATACCTACTTTAAAGGAGCTTAAATATAAAATACTAGAAGTAGCGGAAATAGACAAATTAAATATAATGTTACAAAACAAATCAGAGGAGATATTTTGGAAAAGATGGAAAATAATTTATGACTGGTTGAAGATAAAGAAGATGAACTAGACTTGAAAATATGTATATTTATATTATATCATGTATAAGAAAGAGAAATAAGCTTTATTTAAAGAAGTGTATAATTATATAAACAAACATATTTTTGATTGAAACTGAAAATAAATTTATATAAAAAAATAATCCTTGCAGATTTAAACTGCCAGGTTTTTATGCTGGACGTAAACTGGTGTAATATCAAATTGACCACTAGAGGGAACAAAACACATGCAGACCAGAAAACAACAACGAAGAAACAGGAACTTACAAGAGAAGGAAAATGACAAAGTGGAAAAGCCCTGTGTCTGGCCCAAGGTCACCCAGCAGGCTTCCATGGCAAAGCAGGGAGTTGAACCAGGGTATCTAAGATATGAGTCAGATACTATAACCATGACATCACACTGGATCGTAGCTGCGAGGGTTATGACTCTATAGGAGGCAATGGTCCATAAGGGCAGATCGAGCAGTGCCCCACACTCTCCGGCCGCCCCCGGCTCCAGCTCCCACCTGTCTGCCTCCTCACTGCCCTCCCCAGACCACCCAGAGGGTGGCATTGCAGGCTGCCGTTTGAGTGCTGGTGGGCAGGCCAAGCCTGTGAGTCCCTCCCTGCAATGATACAGGACCTTCCCCCGCCACGAAGCCTGGCTCGTTCACACCAGCTCATTGGGAAAGGTAGTTGTGAGCGGGATCCCTTTGAGAGAGACCCTGATTGCTCAATGGAGCCATAAAAATCCATTCGCAAGGCCTGTCAATCTTCTTGCTTTCCCAACAAGGAGGGAGAGGAAGAAAAAACTGACCAATCAGGGGCACTCACTTAATGAGATTGCTCTCATGGCTACCGAGGCCCCGATGGTCTCTTTAAAGCCTCCGTTTTGTCCTCTGTATCCCAAATCAGACCTTTACAATAGAATGAAACCATTTGGGAGATTTAGCCGTTGACCCTTCCATCTAGGGTTGCCAGCTCCAGGATGGGAAATACCTGGAGATGTTGGGGGTGGAGCCTGAGGAGGGCGGGGTTTGGGGAGGGGAGGGACTTCAGTGGGGTAGAATGCCACAGAGCACCTTCCAAAGTGGCCATTTTCTCCAGGTGAACTGATCTTTCTGCCTAGAGATCAGTTGTAATAGCAGGGGATCTCCAGCCACCACCTGGAGATTGGCAACCCTGCTTCTAACCCAAGAAGAGAAAAGCACGGGCCTGTTCGTAAGCAAGGAAAGTAGGGTTGCCAGCCTCCAGGTGGGGCCTGGAGCTCTCCTGGAATTACATCTGATCTCCAGACCCCTGGAGGAAACGGCTGCTCTTCAGGGTAGATTCTGTGGGGTTATACTCTGCTGAGGCCCCTCCCCTCTCTAAACCCTGACCTCCCCGGGCTCCACCCCAAAATCTCCAGATATTTCCCAGCCTAGACTTGGCCACCTTAAGCCAACATTGGGAGAGGAGAGGACCATTCACAAAGCTCTGTGTCTGACAGTGAAACCCTTCTTTTAGTGTGTGTGGCGCGGGCGGGGGAACATTTGCCTTTCAGCATTTTCTCCAGCTCTGAAAACTTTTAAGAAATGGAAACCTGATGGAAGGTAACGCCTCCAGTTAGTGAACAGGGGGGATGCTGGAGCTCCCTCCCCCCATATAAACTGCCTTGCCTAAAGAAAACCAAAGTCCCTTCAGGCTGCTTTGGAGAGGGAACTCAGACAGTGCCCCCTTTAAAATGGTGCCTCTGAGCCCCTCCAATCCCTCTTGTTGCAGCAGACCTTCGACTTGCCTCTCCCGCTGTTTCTGAGGGTCCCTGGGCCTGAGGAGTAGCTTTGGGGGAGACCAGTGGGAGCGGGGAGAGGCAGAAACCTTTAATTCCATTGACAAAAGTGCCTTGGGTGAGCAGAAAACGTCTGGATCCACCCCTTAATTTTGGCTTCCACGCGACATCATTGGCTCCCACTGACCTTCTATCTCCCAGAATTACCAGTCCAGACCATAGAGATCACTTCCCCTAGAGGAAATGGCACCTTTGGACAGTGGATTCTATGGCATTATATCCTAGTGAGGTCCCTTCCTTCCCCAATCCCTGCCTTTCCCAGGCTCCACCCCCAAATCTTCAGGAATTTCCCAACCTGGAGTCAGCAACCCATGTAGATTGTACCAAAAGCAGGTTTGGGAAGGAGAAGGATCTTGTGGCAAAATGGAAGAACTTTAGTGCTAATGCAGTTCTCTCTCTCTCTCTCTCTCTCTCTCTCTCTCTCTCTCTCTCTCAGGTCCCACCCTTCACTCCCACGGAAAAGACCCGTGATGTAAGTCTCACATCTCCCAGCCACTTCTCTCCTCCTGCCAAATGTATTTTGGGCACTAGGGAAGGATGCACATGATAGAGGAAGGCAAAGGAGATGTTTAGGAGATGGCTTAGGAGGAAAAGGAAGAGGAGACCAAGGAAGGACAGACTGGGAAGGGGATGAGCAAAGATCAAAATGGCTTAGGAGGGAAAGGAAGAGGCGACTAAGAAAGGACAGACTGGGAAAGGGATGAGCAAAGATCAAAATGCTTAGGAGGGAAAGGAAGAGGAGACCAAGGAAGGACAGACTGGGAAGGGGATGAGCAAAGATCGAAATGGCTTAGGAGAGAAGGAAGAGGAGACCAAGGAAGGACAGACTGGGAAGGGGATGAGCAAAGGACACAGGGTTCATAAGGACTTAGAAGGGAGTGGCAAGAGGAAGATGGGGTGTCAACGAGTTGGTACTGGTCTTGAGTGCCTGTTCCTGGGCAAGAGGGGCCCAGTTTGGGAGGAATTCCCCAAAAGATTCCAGTTCAGCAGCAAAGGACATCTGCCCCACTTTCAAAAAGGCCGCCTGTTCTCCGGCCTCCTGCATTGAAAACACTTTTCTCCTTTGTGTGGTGGAGGGGGAGGATGAAGAGCTGGCCCACGTGCACGTCCTCGTCCGCAAGGGTGACAGCGTGAGTTTTGAGGGCAAGAAGAAGGTGCTGGTCCGGGCCGTTTTTATCCGCGACCTCATTGAGACGGACAAGCCCTTTTACAAGCCTGGAGAGACAGGTAAGCCTGACCACGCTGCTTGGAGCCTGTGAATGGTCATCCCCCCAAACGAGGAGGCAAACGAGTACCCATCCTCTTATATGCAGACGATACTGCTATTTTATCTTTTACCAAAATTGAACTTCAAAGGTACCTAGAAGCCTTTAACAACTACTGCCACTCTAATCTTCTTAAAATCAACTATACTATGACAAAGGTAGTAGTATTTTTTTTAAAAATGAGCTCGCTATAAGTGGCATATTGGCAATGTTAGAATTCAGCAAGTTAAAAGCTATAAATATCTTGGTGTAACCTATAACTATAATCTAAGTTGGGCAGTCCACAGAAATAGGACTATAAAATTAGCGAGAATTTCCCTAAACCAACTTAGATCCTTCTCTTTTTTACCAATGGCAATCAATATGTCCCCGCTGCGATCAGAGTGTTTAATTCTAAAATTGTATCTCAGGTCCTGTATGGAATCCCTGTTTGGCTCACTGCTTTTAACCGTGATGTGGAGAACATCCACGCGATCTTTCTTAGACAAATAATGGGTGTCCCCAAATGTGTGCCTTGCTCTGCAATCTGCTCTGAGGTTTCCCAAAATTTAATTGAGACCAAGGCCTGGATCTCAACAATACGCTACTGGCTTAGGCTCTGCTGGAGAGCTGAATCGGGCTCCCTTTTATCCTTTTTGCTAAAAGAACTGCATAATTCCTCCTGGGACTCCATTACTATATCTAAACTATGTCAACTTGGTGTTCCTCTTGAAGACCTAACTAATGAATCCCATATTTTTAAACTAATCAAACAACGATGTTTAGACATTGATTTCCAAAAGTTACACCCTTCCCAACCTCACATCTGTTCCCCTGCCATGCTTGGTCTCACTTACCACTTAGGGAAGATGCCTCAATATTTCTACAATCTTGATATCCCTCTTCATCGCAGAGCCTTTCTTCTGGCCAGGGTTAACGCATTTCCCTCTAGAATACTCTATGGTAGAGTCCCTCAAATCCCAAGACAAGAATGGCTGTGTCTTTGTGGTCTTAATTCCCTAGGCACAATTGAGCATATAATGGTTTACCTCTTGAAAAATTGCTTTTAACTTGGCTTCATCCTAAACGTCATTTGAGTAATAAGTCAAAATGCCGATTTCTTTTGAATTACTTGGTCCCTGAGATCACCAATGATGTTGCCAAATTTCTTATAGAAGTTCTTAAAGTAGAGGATTTTAGATAGTACTATTCTTGACTGTATCTGATTTATATGGATTCTTAGACCTTAATTTTTATGGTAAAAGGTAAAGGTAAAGGTTCCCTTGCTCGAAAGCCAGTCGAATCCGACTCTAGGGTTGCGGTGCTCATCTCCGTTTCCAAGCTGAAGAGCCAGCGCTGTCCGAAGACGTTTCCGTGGTCATGTGGCCGGCATGACTAAACACCAAGATGCACGGAACGCTGTTACCTTCCCACTGAAGTGGTACCTATTTATCTACTTGCAATTTCTTGCTTTCAAACTGCTAGGTTGGCAGGAAAATTGTTATGGTACAATGTTCTAATTTGTTTTATGACTGATAATACGCCAATAAAGGTCTGTGAATGGATGGGGGGGGAAGTAGGCCTGACCTGTCAGTGCCCCTTGGGAAAGGCCTGGCTCTGCAGGGGCTTCTGCCCCATCTTTGGCAGGGCTAACAAGGATAGAGAATGAGGCTGGGAAAAGGGGAGGGGCTCTGATCTACCAAAGTGGGCCTGTTTGCAGCAGACCAAAAGACCCTCCCTTTCTGCCCTCTCCTTTTAATCCATGTTCGCCACAGTGCCCTCCAAGAAATTCTGCACTAAAATAAAATTCAACCTTCTTTTTAGTCAGTCCCGTCCCCGTCCCTGTCCCCCCGCACTAAAATCGAGTTCAACCTTCTTTTTATTCCGGGTTTTCTCCCCATTCTGCATCGCATCCCCTCCCTTCAGTGGTCAGCCCGGTTTCAGTCTGCTGTTGCCTCCCGGGGTTATTTGGATGCTTTTTTGCCGTGGACTTAGGGTGATTCTGCATCTAGAATTCATTCCTCATTTTCTCAACTGGGAGGAAAAAGTGCAGCTCAGTACCTCAGGGCAATCCCGTACTGACTGCAAAGTCACCCCTGAATGGCCATAAAACAGCCATAAATCTATGCAGAAGGTACAATAAAACCCGAGGATCAAAGGAAGCGAAAGCAGCCTGGAGTGTGGAGGCTACCATAAACCCCGATGGTCAAAGGAAGTGAAAGCAGCATGCAATGCAGAGGGCAATTTCTGTTCCAACGTGGGGGTTTCGTAAAACAACGGAGGGAAAAGCCAGTGCAGAATCGGCCTTAAATTGCCTCCGCTCCCAACAGTGAGAAAATCCGGAGCGGCAGGCAGATGCGGAAAGGACAGAGTTGCTTTTGGGCAGGAACGCACAGGAACGGAGTTCCGGCTGGCTCCCGAGTTGGCCACGCCCAGCAGGAACTCATTAGCATAATAGGCCACACCCAACAGCAGAAACTCATTAGGATTAGCTACATTAGGGGTGTGTGGCCTAACATGCAAAGGAGTTCCTGCTACAAAAAAAGGGCCTGGGTGTTTGACAACAAACAAGGTAAACAGAATAACAAGCAAAAGGTGGGTGTGGCTGGATGAGCACACTTCTGGTAACATGGGGGTGCGGCCTAATGTGCTAATGACCTATGCTGTCAGGGGTGTGGCCCAATATGCTAATGAGTTCCTGCTGTTGGGTGTGGCCTATTATGCTAATGAGTTCCTGCTGTGATTTTTCTACATAAAGAGCCCTGGTCGCTACACAAGGGAAACGGTGGTTCCAAACGGCCAGTGTGCTGTAGTGTTTAGAAAGTCAGATAGGTTTGCCAGGTCTGGGTTGGGAAACACCTGGAGACTTTGGGGCGGAGCCTGGGGAGGGGGAGGGGTTTGGGGAGGGGAGGGGCCTCAGCGGGGTACGATGCCACAGAGCCCACCTCCCAAAACAGCCATTTTCTCCAGGGGAGCTGGCATCAGTTGGCCTTCCAGGAGATCTCCAGGCCCCACCTGGAGGTTGGAAACCCTAGAGCCAGACTAGGATCTGGAAGGCAGAGCCTGACTCTGCCTTGGAAGTTTGCCAGTCATGTACTCTCAGCCTAACCGACTCCACACGGGGGCTGGAGGTTGCCACGTTCCAGGTGGGGCCTGGAGATCTCCTGGAAGGCCAACTGATGCCCAGACTACAGATAAGAGTTCCCCTGATGAAAATGGCTACTTTGGAGGGTGGGCTGTATCAAATTATACCCTGGCAAGGTCTCTCCCCAGGCTCCACCCCCAAATCTCCCAGCCTGGAGTTGGCAACCCCGAGAGGCTCCCTGGGTGATCTTGGCCAGTCATGTACTCTCAGCCAAACCCTTTTTCAGAGGTGGGGGATGGTTCTGAGGAGGCGATGAAAGAACGGAGAAGGATGTTGTAAGCTGCTTTGGGTCCCCACTGGAGAGAAAAGTGAGATATGGTTATCTTTAAAAAAAAAAACAACCCTTGTGGGGAGAGGTGGCGGTTGATAGAACAAAGAGGAATGGGGAAGAAAATGGCGGGAGAGCCATCTGGCTGCCAAGCCGTCACTGCCGCCACCGGAAATCTCTCTTCCAGGCCAGTCTCTGTGCAAGTCCCCATTCTTGGTCTTTCCTTCTGCATTGATACGGTTGCCAGGTCTGAGTTGAGAAATAACTGAAGATTTGGTGGGTGAAGACTGGGAAAGGTGGGGTTTAGGGAAGGGAGAGACCTCAGGAGGGTACAAGGCCATGGAGTCCCCCCTCCGAAGCAGACACATCCTCCAGCTGAACTGATCTCTGTCGTTTGGGGATTCTGGGATATCTCCAGCTGTGATTCCGGGACATCTCCAGGCCTCACCTGGAGGGTGGCAATCCTATGTATAAGTGGGGTGTCATTTGAGATCCACACCGGCTTTTAATGAATCGCTCACTATTTGGTCTCCATTCTCCCCACACACACCTTTAATTTTCTGCTGTTGTTTTGATCGGTCTCAAGCACCAATCTGTAAGTTTTGCTGTCAAGAGGCCATCTTGAGTCCCATTGCTGTGAATTACTGAGTTCCTGCTGCCTGTGGCTGGCTTGCAAACATATGGTGTATCGGGGCTGGAGGGGTGGTAATAGTACTTCAGGAGAGGGAGGATTTTCATCGTGTGGTTCTTACTCTGTCGTGGAGAGGTGGTGTGGAAATAATAAATATTTTTAATCTCGGGGTTTCCAGTCAGGTTTCGAATTGTGCGGCTCGATGATGAGTTGAAAGCCCTGCAGCAAACGGTGAGTGTCGATTCTTCATAGGCGGGCCGTTCGGCAAAAGCTTGCGGGGCCCTCTCCTTACGAGCTTGAGCCACCAAACAAAGATCTTCTCTGGGCTTCTCCCTTACAACACCCAGACCTAGCTGTGCTGTATAAAAACGAGTTCCGTCCCTTGCCTGAGTCCAGGTGAGTAGTGGTGGTGGCCCTGGCTAGGTCCATTGGTCCTTTCTTAAAAGAATAAAAAAGGGGGGAATAGACGAATAGACTCTGAAATGTCTCTGAGCAAACCCCTGAGCTTCTTGTGCCGTGGTTCCCATGTGAAGGGGGTGCAGAGGAACTTTTGCTTCGCTGAGCCCTAGAGTTGCCATCCTCCAGGTGATAAAAATGACAACGGACAACAGAGTCAAAGAGCTGCTGTGACCAATAAAGGAAACTCCGAAAGTGGGCTGCCTTCCAAAGACTTCCATCTTTGAAAGTTATCAGGCTGTGCCGAATTGACTGTGGAGTATATATTCCTTGTTGATGAATACATAAGTTCTGTATACCGGAGGGGAGACCAGGAGGTTATCACCCAGGCTACTCCTGTGGGAGGTTTGAAAAGATTTGCTCATTGTTTCACTCAATACAGAATAATTGTTTCTGTAATAGCGACTGAGGAAGAACGTTTAAGGAAACAAGGGTAGTAAACCGGAAACTTGTATTGCTGTTTCTGGCTTCTTTACTCCTCACTGTTGATGTTATTTATCCTCATTGTGATTGTTATGTCTTCATGTAATTACTCTGTGGGTGCGTTCAGACGGACAGCTAATCCCAACATTATGCCGGCTCAAATTTGATCCCGATCTTTTTAATCCATCCTCGCACGACCAGACATCCCCCGGGGGAATCGCCTTACTGTACGCTGCTTCCACTGTGGATTGTCTAGACAGCATCCACTGAAGGAGGCACACGCGGTGGGGTTTAAAAAAAACTTTTTGCGCATGCACATAGACATGATATTGCAGCCTTGTTTATCCGCACATGCGCAGAATCAAGATTTGTTTTTAATGGCACCCGTTCGGGATGGTCTGATTGCGCGCTGAAACGATCAGACGGGGGAAAGTCCGCGAATGGCCCGTCGGAACCGAAAACTCCAGATTTAAAGTAGTATCTTTTTAGTAGGGCTCCGAGGCATGGCAAAACGGGATGCTCACGGAAGACGGACGTTTCCCAGATGCTGATGTCTGGACATTACATTTAAATCCATGAGGCACCTGTGCCTCGCGTGGATCTAAAGAGCTGTCTGAACACACCCTGTATGGTTATTATAAGTGCTTAGTGAAGGTTATTGTTCCCCTGTTTATAGGATGTTCTAGCTATTTCTTTATTTGATCGTTTGACTACATCCTATTTGATTAGTTGGCAACTGGAATCCTGTAACTCTGTGAATTTATTAGTATTGATGTTACAATTGACTGAAGTGGCGTATTGTTTTCAATAGAAGTTTCAGTGGTTAATTTTTACTGGCATAACTTTCATATCGTGTGGGAGTCTTTGGAAGGCAGCCCACTCTCGGAGTTTCCTTTATTGGTCACAGCATCCTCCAGGTGATCTCTGGAGATCTCCCAGAATTACAACTGGTCTCCAGATTACAGAGATCCATTCCCCTGGAGGAAATGGCTGCTTTGGAGCTTAGGCAGAATGCTATTATACCGTACTGAGGTTCCTTCCTCCCCTTCCCAAACCCCGGCCTCCCCTTGATCCACTCCCAAATGTCCAGGGATTCCCCAGTCCAGAGCTGGCAACCCTAGGCTGGGAGATTTCTGGAGATCTTGGGGGTAGGACCTGGGAAGGGGAGGGACCTCAGCAGGGCGTCATGCCATCGAGTCCACCCTCCAAGCAGCCATTTTCTTCAGGGGAACCAATCCCTGTCACCTGAATCAGTTGTAATTCCGGGAAATCTCTGGGCCCCACCTGGAGGCACCGTAGCAAGGGGATTTATGGGGAGTGGGCCTCAGGGGCCCCGCCAGCATTAAATGAAAGTACAATGCAGGTAGCAGCCATTTTCTTCAGGGGAAACGATCCCTGTCACCTGAAGATCAGTTGTAGTTCCGGGAAATCTCTGGGCCCATGTTAGCTACAGGCCAGGGAGGTTGGCTTTGACCCTAGTCAGTAGAGTTGCCAGCCCTGGGCTGGGAAATACCTGGAGATTTTGGGGGTGGAGCCTGAGGAGGGCGGGGTTTGGGGAGGGGAAGGACTTCAGCCGGGTATAAATGCCATAGAGCCCGCAGGCCATTTTCTCCAGGTGAACTGATGATCTCCGTTGCCGGGAGATCAGTCATAATAGTGGGAAATCTCCAGCCACCACCTGGGGGCTGGCAACCCTGCTAGTAGGGGGGAGAGGGAGGCTAGATATGGCAAGGTAAGGGAAACAGTATTAGACAAAGTTAAGCCTCCCTTCCCCAACCCTAGTCCATATCCCCCCCGACTGCTTTGGCAGATTTGGGGGTCTAGTCTCTCCAGCCCTGAAGATAGGGCTGCCCAATCCCCCCGGGGGGGCGGATTTCCCCCCGCTTTGGAGGCCCAATTTCCGCCCCCGCAGAATCGGGCCCCGGGGGAAACCCCACCCCTGCGTGCACGTCACCCGGATGTGACGTCGCACGTTTTCCCCTCAAATGGCTGTGGCCCCGCCCCCAGCGTGCCCGGCGTCATGACGTCACATCCGGGTGACGTAGATGCAACCCTACCTGAAGATTGTGTGCAGCTTGACTCTCATTTTCGGTTTGCGAACTCTGGATTGGGAAATTTCTGAAGATTTTGGGGTGGAACTTGTGGAGGATGGAAGTTTGGGACGGGAGGAACCTTAGCAGAATATGATGCCATAGAGTCCGCCCTCCAAAGCAGCCACTTCCTCCAGGGGAACCGGTCTGTGTAGTCTGGAGCAGTGTTCCCTCTAAGCTGAGTTAGTGTGAGCCAGCTCACAGGTTTTTAGCCTCCGACTCACCCATTTTTGTCTCGGCTCAGGAAGGAGGGCTCCAGAGCAAACTTATTTATGCCGTGGCCAAATTGCTCACTCACAACTTTAGTGTCAGTAGCTCACAAAGTAGAATTTTTACTCACAGGACTCCAATGCTTAGAGGGAGCACTGGTCTGGAGATCAACTGTTGCCCCAGGAGACCTCCTGGCCCCACCTGGAATTTATGCAAAAGTATATAGCTCTGTGTATAACAGATGTATGTTCAAGGCAATGCTCCCTCTAAACTGTGGAGTCTTGTGAGCAAAAATTCCATTTTGTGAGCGACTGGCATTGAAGTTGTGAGCGAGCGCTTTGGCTACTGCATAAATTAGTTTGCTCTGGGAGCCCTCCTTCTGCTCTGGAGCCCTCCTTCCTGAGCAGAGACGAAAATGTGTGACCCAGAGGCTAAAAAAGTTTGAGCTAGCTCACACTAACTCAGCTTAGAGGGAACACTGGTTCAAGGTAAATCGATTTTGTGTTTATTATCACAGTGATTGTGGTACTGGCAAGGTGCTGTCTGAATATCTGAACAGAACGTAAACGTGCACTTTGATGTTTTCTTTGGGTGAAACCTATTTTTGATAATATTTTACACCAATATTTATATAATGGTATAGAAAAATAGAAAAAGAAAAAGCACAAAATTGACTTACCTTGAACATACATCTATTATACAACGTGCTATTTACTTTTGCATATCTTCCTAACACTGTGACCCTCAGGGGTCATTTCGTAGAAAAAGAGGTGCAGGAGCTCATTAGCATAACTCATTAGCATAACTTATTTGCATATGCCACACCCCCTGACATCACCGGAAGTGTGTCAGAAGGCAACACCCACCGCTCAGGCTCCACTGGACTGTTTTGGATTGCTAGCTATGGGGGGGGGATGTGCAGATCTGTCCTCGCAGAGGAGGGAGAGCTTGTACCTGAATAAAACTTGGTCTTAAAGGTGCCACTGGACTGTTTTGGACCGGAGGGGGGTGGGGGGGCTCTGCAACTTTCCTGGCTGCTTCTTGCTCTGACTGAGGGCTGCTGGGAGCAGGGGGTGGGTCTTGTTGCATGTGCCCACCCCCTGGGCTCTTTACTGCCAGAGCTCCTCTCCTGTGCACTCCCGCGGGAAATGACCTCTGGTGACCCTCAGTTTTTGTACTTCCCACCTGGAATTTGGCCACCTTATCTCAGTTTGAGGATACGAGGCAGCCCCTTAGGGTTCCCAACTCTGGGAGTTTTGGGGGTGGAGCCTGGGGAGAGCAGAGTTTGGGGAGGGGAGGGACCTCGTTGGGGTATAATGTTCTAGAGACCACCCTCCAAAGCTGCCGTTTTCTCCAGGGGAACTGAACTGTGTCGTCTGGGGATCAGTTGTAATTCCAGGAGGCCTCCAGGCCCCACCTGGAGGTTGGCAACTCTGTAGCCAGTCAAGGGCAAGACACGTGACTGAGCCCCTGGCTGGCTTTGCACAGTGTTGGGGGAGGAGCCTCAGTTCCATTTCTCACAGCTCTGATCTTTTCTCCCTTTTGTCCTTGCAGATCCCTTTGGTGCAGCTGAGGGTAAGTAGCCAGGAGTCGTTCTTGCATGTCAGGGAGTGCCTCTCCTTTGCTGTTCGATTCTGATGTGCAGCCGGACACATCTTGCGCATGGTCAAAAAAGTCGTGCAGTGTGAAATGAATTGCTGTGCAGTTGGGGCGGGTGGAATTTAAGGAGCTAGGTTGCTTCTTTAGGAGATGCAAAGGCACAGAAAATGATAAGGAATGCTGTTTTCATTTATCTTCATAACCTTATACTCAGTCGAGGTAAGCCCCATCAGGGAAGGGTGAGAGTTTAGCAATGCTTTGCTGCCTGCCTTGGGCTTTCCCAAAGAATCCATCACAATAAAGAGGCAAGATTGCCAGTTGCCAGCTTGCGATCCCCTTTGCCACCTGGTGCCAAGGGTCTGCCCACTCCTGTGAACATAAGAAGAGCCCTGCTGGATGAGACCATTGAGTCCAATATCCTGTCTCACACAGTGGCCACCAAGTTCTTCTGGAGAGCCACCCAAAGGGCACAGAGGCCAAGGCCTTTCCCTGATAAGATCATAAGAAGAGCCCCTCTGGATCAGACCAATAGTCCATCTAGTCCAGCATACCGTCTCACACAGTGCCCAACCAGGTCCTCTGGATGGCCAGTAACAGGGCATAGAGGCCAAGGCCTTCCCCTGAAGTTGCCTCCTGCTGCCAGCTCGCACAGTAACTCTCAGACGAAATAAGTCCTTTTAAGTAGGCTTTATTTTAGGAAGTCAGAAAAGTTGCATTCAAGTTGAAACTCTTTGCCAGAACTGAAAGGTATTACAGAGTTAGGAACTACAGGACCTTTGGTCCAGCCTTCATACCTACATCATCATTGCATAGTAATAGGGTATAGTAATACAATACAATTAAGAGGGTGAGAATGTTTATCAGTACAGACTTTCTCGAAGGCCGTGAGAAGATTGAAAAGCGAAAGTTTCCCATCAGCCTATGGAGGAGGGACTCTTGTTCAGTGTTCCCAGGCGCAGCTATCTACATTCACTCAGACATGTCTCGCTACCTCTCAGGAATGTCAGAGGAGGACCCTTGGAGATAGAGTGATACATTGCCAGCAGGTGCTACACGGAGGCAGGGAACAGAAAGGGAGGAGGCTGTGTTTGTAACTAGGATACAAGTCAGTAAAACAAAGCTATGTACATCAGAGAGCCATGGTTACAATTACACTGATTCATAGACCCAAGTGCTAGGGTCCGATTCTGACACCTGCCTGTGGGATCCAGAGGCCCAGTGCCTCTGAATGTGGAGGTTCCCCTCAGTCACCATGGCCAGCAGCCATTGACAGACTTAGCCTCCATGAATCTATCTAATCCCCCTCTAAAGCTGTCTATTCCTGTGGCCGCCACCACATCCTCCGGCAGCGAACCCCACCCTCTAATCACTCGCTCTGCGTAAAGCAGTATTTCCTTTTGTCCCTCCTGAATACGATAGACCAGTGCTAAAATAGACATGACAAATGAATCTTTTTGGGCGTGAAGAACATCTAAAGCTTGTTGGGGCAGGACTCTCAAGATTTTTCTTTGTAAACAGCAGCGGCACAAATCATCGGGCGATCTGTGCCCTCCGTGCCACTTTCCGAGCCTGTGGAGCTTCTCCTTTCGTGTTGGTGCAGAAGACAGAGTGGCATTCCATGGGACCTGCTCCTCAATACTGCACCAGTTCTGGAGACCTCCCACCTTTCTTCTCACCAAGGCTAATTCCAGTGTGCTAAGGGCCTGACAACACGCTGCATAGTCCGTCTGTCCCCACATATCTGCCATGGGTCCTACTGGAAGATAGGCTCTGGGAGTTCCAGGCTTGGTCCATGTGGGCTGTATTCAGGTTGAGACTCTGACACATGGGGAGAGGTCGCTTTCCCCCTGAAATCTGTTGGAATGTGCTCTACTTGGGGCTACCCTTGAAGAATATTAGGGGGCTGCAATTACTGCAGAATGCTGCAGCTAGACTGCTGGCTGGCGCCCGATCGCTGGAGCACGTGACCCCGATGTTACAGCAATTACACTGGCTACCACTCCTGAGCAGTGTTCCCTCTAAGCTGAGTTAGTGTGAGCTAGCTCACAGTTTTTAAGCCTCCGGCTCACACATTTTCATCTCAGCTCAGGAAGGAGGGCTCCAGAGCAAACTAATTTATGCAGTAGCCAAATCGCTCATTCACAACTTTAATGCCAGTAGCTCATAAAGTAGAATTTTTGCCCACAAGGCTCCGCAGCTTAGAGGGAACGTTGCTCCTGAGCCCCATTCAAAGGGATGGTTTTGTCCTTAAAAGCCCTACATGACTGGGGACTGGGGTATCCAAAGGACCGTCTTCCCCCAGATATCCCTGGGAGTTAGGATCACAGGGAGAGGGCCTATTTGGTGTCGTGGTTAAGTGCGCGGACTCTAATCTGGGAGAACCCGGTTTGATTCCCCACTCCTCCACTTGCACCTGGCTGGATGACCTTGGGCAAGCCGTAGTTCTGATAAGAGCTGCTCTTGAAAAACAGCAGTTTCTGTCAAGAGCTCTCTCAGCACCACCTACCTCACAGGGTGTCTGTTGTGGGGAGGGGAAGGGAAAGGAGTTTGTAAGCCGCTCTGAGACTCCTTCGGGTAGTGAAGGGCGGGGTATAAATCCAATCTCCTCCTCCTCCTCCTCCTCCTCTTCTTCTTCTTTCTTCTTCTTCTTCTTCTTTCTTCTTCTTTCTTCTTCTTCTTTCTTCTTCTGACTTCTTTTTCTTCTGACTTCTTCTTCTTCTGACGACGACTTCTCCCACCAATCAAAGATGCTTGTTTGGTGGGTACATGAGAGAGGGCCTTTCCTGTGGCAGCCCCACGATTAAGGGACGACCCTTAACTGTCTTGTACAGAGTCTTGCTACTGCTCTTGTACTCTTGTTGAAGGAACACTGAAAGACTAACAGATTCTCTTGAGGAAGCCTTTTGGAGAAATGTGTAGGTGATTTGTAGCTGATCGATAAAACATATACTTCGACAGTATTACATTACATTGGCCTTGGTCTTGATTTTTATCTTTCAGTGACTGCTGTGGCCCTTTTATTTTCTCCTTGTATAAAGTCTCTAACACACACAGAGACACACACACACATCAGTGCTTTTGGAACCTGGCTGTGAACTTCACAGTTCTTTTTGTCTTACCCCTGTGGACAGGATCCCCATGAGAACCGGATTGGCCAGTGGCTGAATGTGGAGACCAAACAGGGCATTGCGGATTTCTCCTTCCCCCTCGCCTCGGAAGCGGCCCTGGGAATGTATACCATCCAAGTGGGAGGCTCGCAGGACAGAGGCCAGTACTTTTTCGAAGTGGAGGAATACGGTGAGTTTGTAAGGGGGGGGTCACTTTGCCCACAGTGGGTGGGGGCTCGGTGTAGAGAGGTGAAATCTGTAAAAATATGGAAAGACACACACCCCTTCCTCCCTGCAAATAAAAGGAAGAGAGGATCTAAAAGTCCTAGTTATTTTTTCTTTATTTATTTTTGTTTATTTATTTTTCTACCCCGCCCTCCCCACGAATGGGCTCAGGGCGGCTAACAAACAAGGGCACCATGTGCCAATACATAAAACATAAACCAAAATAAAACAGGATAAAACAGATTAAATATCGAAATGACATAAAGTGCTCAATGCTGTTACTCTTAAATTAAGACAAGATGGTGTCCAGTAGATGTTGCCTCCATCCCTGTACAACGGTACCGATCCGCCGCACCACTGAAATGCGATCGTCCTAAGGCCTCTCCGTTCCCAGTTATCAGCCGGGTTCATTGGTGATGGTGGTAGTGGCGGCTCCTACTCGAAAGCCTGGCGGAAGAGCTCCATCTTGCAGGCCCTGCGGAACTGTACAAGGTCCCGCAAGGCCCTGATCTTCTCTGGGAGCTCATTCCCCTAGCCCTGGTTGCAGCAAGTCGGGCCTCCTTGGGGCCTGGAATCACTAGGCGATGTTGTGCCCCAGACCGTAGTGCTCTTTGGGGTATATACAGGGAAAGGCGGTCCCTCAGGTATGTTGGACCCTGGCCATCTAGGGCTTTAAAGGTAAGAACCAGCACTTTGAAGCGAACCCGGTACGCTATTGGCAGCCAATGCAGCGTTTTCAGCACAGGCCGGATGTGCTCCCATCTAGGGAGACCCACCAACAGCCTGGCCGCAGCATTTTGCACTAGCTGCAGCTAGGCTTGCCAGGTCCCCCCG
>NW_015159838.1:92941-95006 GCF_001447785.1 Gekko japonicus
ACCCCTGCTCTCAGGGCTATTGGTATATGTGTATTAACTCAAAAGGCCCCTATTGTTATGTTAAGCAGAAGGAAGGCTTTTCTTCCAAAACTTGTCAAAAGTTTAGTAGAATAGCCTTGGTAGTGGACAGTGCCATCGAGTCACGGCCGACTTACTGCAGCCATATAGGATTTTCAAAGCAAGAGGTGTTCAGAGGCAGTCTGCCATTCCTTGCCTCTGCATAGTGACCCTGGACTTCTGTGGTGGTCTCCTGTCCAAGTACGAACGAGGGCCGACCCTACTTAGTTTCCAAGATCTGTTGACAGGCTTGGATACGGAGATGAGCACCATATCCGTAGAGTCGGATTCGACTGGCTTTTGAACAAGGGAAACCTTTACCTTTACTAATCCTAATCAATGGTCCTTTCTGCGTCTGGCCTTCACTCCACATTTTGTTAACACGCAACCTGATTCCCCCTTGCCTCGGAATACCTGTTTTCATTGCATTGCCTCGGATCCTGGTTTCTGCATTGGCTAGCGTCAGCTTGCCATCTATCTTGTTTTCAACGCTGGCTCCTGCATTGGTATGCAGATTTTCCTGTGTCAGTACCTGGCCTGTAGCCGGGATTTTTTTGTTCAGGGGGCATTTAAATTTTTAAGGGGGACGGCCGGCTGGCCAACTATATACATACCTGGGGACATCCCCCCGGGTCCCGTTGGTGGGTTTAAATCTCCCGCCACGGTCCCATTGGTCCCCCAGTGGAGGGACCAGGAGCCGAGGCCCCATTGTTCTTCCAGAGTCAAGCTCTGGGGTATTCGCTGGCCCCTGGTGGCGGTCAGCGGACACAACTGGTCTCATGGCAACTTACAACATTAAAACAAAGAACAAATAGGACATATTGATGTTAAAATATTAAAATGCGTGGCTATCACCATGCCTCTATTAAAACAGTCAGAATCAGTGTTCCCTCTAAGCTGAGTTAGTGTGAGCATGCCCTCTGAGCTTTCTTTTCCCAGGTCCCATGATGCCACCCCCCCCCCACAAATTCCGTAGTGGGAAGGAGAGGGAAGCCTGAGCTCTCATCCTGGCAGCCGCCAGCAGCGGGAGTGGGGGGGTCTCGCCTCAAAAATAAGGTTTCTGGCATTATTCTCTGTGGGGCAGGGCTTTTAATTAAGGGGGCAGGCCCCTGAATAGCCCCACTGTAGCGACAGGCCTGGTCAGTACTTGCCTCAGCAGTCATTAGCCTCCTGAGCCAAGTAATTCATGGCGAGGTGATAAATACAGAGGGGGAAATAGGGGTGGAGGAACTGGCGGAGATCGATGAAACCATGTCAGGTTGTCTGCTTATTGCTCCCTTCGAGTCGGAAACGTAGGAATGAAAAGGTGCCACTCAGAACCACATTTAGATACTAGGGGTCATTTTGTAGAAACAGAGGTGCAGGAGTGCATTAGCATAGCTCATTAGCATAACTAATTAGCATAACTCATTTGCATATGCCACACCACCCTGACATCACCAGAAGCAGGGCTTTTTTGTAGAAAAAGCCCAGCAGGAACTCATTAGCATAATAGGCCACACCCAACATCAGAAACTTATTATCATATCAGGCCACACCCCATGGCTTCCCTTGGCTTGCTCAGGCAAGCTGGCCCTTGGAGTGGAGGGGAGGCAGTTTAAACTGCCTTCCCTTGGCTTGCCTGGGTGCCCCACGGCTGCGGGGAGCCCGGGCAAGCCCCCCTTTGAAGGGAAGGGAAGGCAGTTTAAAGGCTTGCCTGGGTGTCCCTCCTTGGACAGGCCGGGGAAGGCACGGGGAGGCATTTAAATGCCTCCCTGATTCTTCCAGGGGGCCCCCTGGCCCACCTGCCTCGGAGTCACTGGCAGGGGTCACTCTCCAGGCCTTCCCTAGCCACGCACGCAGAGGTTTTGGCTGTAGTGGGTGTGGCCAACTCTGGAGCCAGCCGGAACTCCGTTCCTGTGCGTTCCTGCCCCAAAATAGCCCTGACCGGAAGTGTGTCCGAAGGCAACACCCACCGCTCAGGCTCCACTGGACTGTTTTGGATTGCTAGCTATTGGGGGGGGGGGGG
>NW_015159838.1:95770-96852 GCF_001447785.1 Gekko japonicus
GTACCTGAATAAAACTTGGTCTTAAAGGTGCCACTGGACTGTTTTGGACCAGGGGGCTGGGGGGAGCTCTGCAACTTACCTGGCTGCTTCTTACTCTGACTGAGGGCTGCTGGGAGCAGGGGGCGGGGCTTGTTGTATGTGCCCGCCTCCTGGGCTCTTTATTGCCGGAGCTCCGGTCCTGTGCGCTCCTGCAGGAAATGACCTCTACAGATACCCCAGGGCAATGCTGTACTGACTGCGAAGTCACCCCAGAACGGCCATAAATCTATGCAGAAGGTGCCATAGAACCTGATGAATGAAGGAAATGAAAGCGGCAGGAAGTGTAGAGGGAGATTAAAACGTCCCGATGTGGCTGTGGAATAACTGCGAGGAAACCGATGGGTGCAGAATCAGCCAATCATAGCCAAGACAGATTCTCAGACCTAGTTGTCCTGAGCAGTGAGAACACAACGGTAAAGTTAACTTCCCTGGGAATCATTGGAAACCCAGCCAGCCAACAGCTGATGGCAGGTTCCGGCATGATATGCTCCTTTAGATATAGGTGTGGCGTCTGGCTCTGCATAAATGTCTTCCAGACATAAGACCAGGAGTTGCTCCTAACTTTATTCAGTCTTTAGAGAATTTGTTGCTGTCTTTAGAGAATTTGTTGCTGTCCAGCCCTGTGCCAGCTGTTGCATCTGCCTATTTCCCTTCACCATTGCTGTTTACAATTTGTTACAGTGCTGCCAAAATTCGAAGTGCTGTTTGAGCTACCCCCGTTTGTCACCACCTCAGATGAACAATTTCCAGTCAAAGTATGTGGAAAGTAAGTCTTTGTGGTAAGCAGTACTCCCATAGAGTTCACTAATCCCTTCTGGAAAATAACGTGCTTTGACTTGCATCTCTCTAATTATGGAAGGAGTTCCTCAGTGCCATTCATGCTTTATACCCTTGGGGCTTTCAGCATAAGAACATAAGAATGGATCAGTCCAGCGGTCCATTTAGTCCAACATCCTGTCTCACAGAGTGGCCAACTAGTCCCTCTGGAGGTCCAACAACTGGTCATAGAGGCCAAGGCCATCCTAAGAACGTAAGAAGAGCCC
>NW_015159839.1:0-2155 GCF_001447785.1 Gekko japonicus
TGGGGTCGCGAAGAGTCGGACTCGACTTTCAACTGAACAACAACAAAAAACACCAAGCTTCGCTACGTTAAAGCCTTTGCGCACTCTCCTATTTTTCCGTGGTTCTCTGGCAGTACCAAGTCCAGAGAATCCAACAAAATGAACCATGCACAGGAATGCAGTCACTTCCCATAAACTTAATTATGACATTTGTTTTATCAATAACTTGTTCTGAAGCTGCCTATAGCATACCGGATCCGTTTCAAAGTGCTGGTTCTCACCTTTAAAGCCCTGAATGGCCTGGGTCCAGCCTACCTGAGGGACCGCCTCTCCCCGTATGTTCCCCCAAGAGCGCTGCGATCGGGGAGTCTGGACCTTTTAGAGGTTCCAGGCCCCCGGGATATTAAGCTTGCCCTAACCAAAGCCAGGGCCTTTTCGGTGGCGGCTCCTACCTGGTGGAATGAGCTCCCGGTGGAGATCCGGGCCCTGCGGGACCTGGTACAGTTCCGCAGGGCCTGTAAGATGGAGCTCTTCCGCCAGGCTTTCGAGTAGGAGCCGCCGCCGCCGCCACTTACCACCATCGTGGCTTGATTTACCTTCTACCTGGCTTGGGGCGTGGGCTGATGCTGCCGCAAGAGGAACATTCCTCTGGCGCTCCTGTTTTTCTTACCATCGGCCGCCAGTGAGGGATATTGACCATCTTGAAGTTTAAAATTGAATTGTTGAGCACCATTTTAGTCTGTATTGGTTAAGGTTTTAATGTAACTTGTGTTTTATCTCCGGCGTCGCCGCTTGTTTGCCGCCCTGGGCCGTACAGGTAGGGCGGGATATAAATCTCAAAATAAATAAATAAATAAAATGCCTTAATTTAGTAAATTTCAGTATAAAGCCACCCTTATGAATATGGCAGAAACAAGGCTCCTGTAAATGGATGTCCAGGAAAACTTTTAAAATGTTCTCCTACAGGCTTTTCTGTGTTGCCTTTCTTGGTTTCAAATTTGTGACCATCAGTTTGTCGTATGCACATGGTATGTATATTTGCAGACCTTAAAGTGACTATTCTAAAAGTGAACTTCAAAAACAGGACAGAGCAGGAGACCGCTGGGATACCACTATAGCCAATGGCCAAATCCCACCTTTTCCTGGGCTTAGCCCAGCCCAGGAGCATTGCTAGGGGGGTTCCCAGGCCCTCTTAAATTTTTGGGGAGCCCTTCACTAAACCCCACATGGCTCCACCTCCATAGATAGTGACAAATGGCCTGTGATGTCACTGGCTCCCCCTATGATGTCACTGGGCCCCAGTTCTTTTAAGGACCTAGCACAGCAAGGCCTCTGGCCCAGCCCCAGCCCGCCCCCCCAAAAAAAACTGGGAAGCCTACGCCCCCGCCTGCCAGTGGCCAGAAAGGACCCGGCAACCCTAGGATACCTTCAGGACCTGTTTCTCTCTCTTGAGCCTCTGCCAGGTGTGGAGCCACGGATGTCACTTTCCAAAGCTGACCTTTTCTTCAGGGGAACTAAATTGGAGATCAGCTTTAATTCTGGGGAATCTTCAGGCCCCACCTGGAGGTTGGCAACCCTAGGAGAAACATTTGATTTTGGGGTTTTTCGCAGAATTTATTCTGAACTGGAAATCCAGTCCTTTCTAGTCTGAACTTGCCAATGGAATGGAAGAACACACACACAGGGTTGACATCTCTGTGTTGGGAAATGCCTAAAGATTTTGGGGGTGGAGCCTGTGTAGGGAGGAGTTTGGGAAGGGAGTGGACTCCAGTGGGGTACAAGGCCAGAGAGTCCACCCTCCAAAGCAGCCATTTTCTCCAGGGGAGCTGACCTCTGTCACCCTGGCCCATCGCTACGGTGGGGGCTACTGGGGGCTCTGCCCCTCCCTTAAAGGCCGTGCGCCCCTCTCCTTCCCCTCCTGCAAGAGCTAAAGGGCTCTTCAGCTGCGTGGGGAGCGCCTGGCCTGCTGGTCAGCTGGAGGGCCCTTGAAATCTTGCAGGAGGGAGGGAAAGGGGTGCACACCACCCCCTCTTCATTGTGGGAAATAATGGCAGCCCCACCAGAAAACATTTTGCCCCACAAGCCACTGCTGTCTCCTGGGGATCAATTCTCATTCCAAGAAATTTCCAGGCCCCACCTGGGGATTGGTAACCACACACACACACACACACACACA
>NW_015159839.1:2240-22100 GCF_001447785.1 Gekko japonicus
GTAGGGAAAAATGCCATTTATTTCCAGGGCACTTCCAAGATGATGCCGGTCTGGTTGAGCAAGGGAGTATTTTCGCTCGTGTGCACAAGGCAGGGGTACACGTCTGCAATCTTCGTTGATGCAATCCTGCTTTATCTGCTTTTGCTGACTGCTCCCCCCAACCCGGGAAGGGCATGAATATTTGTTTCCAAATAAGCACGTGGATGCATACCTAATCCCTTGTTCTGTTAGCAAAGGAAATTGAAGATTAGGACTAACCTTATCCCACAGTCTCCTGCAGAGTGGATCTTCCTGCTGGTCCACGTGCAACCAGCAGGGGACTGTCGATTAACGTCAGCAGAGGCCTGAAAACTCTGGCCAGGCGAACAGGCACCTTCCTGCAGGGTGACTGCAGCAGTGCCAAAAGACTGCATCGGCAGACTTCTGCTGTCATCACACATGCTTGCATCCCTTTACTCTTCTCATACAAAGGGGCTTCTGGCATGGAGGTGCACACAGTAAAAAGCGGTGTGCGGAGAGGCTGACACCGTGTAGGGATGCCAGCCTCCAGATGGGACCTGGGGGTCCCCAGGAATTACAGCTCATCTCAAGACTACAGAGATGGGTTCCTGGAGGAAATGGATGCGTTGGAGGGTGGACTCGGTGGCCTTGTACCCCACTGAGGTCCCTGTCCTCCCCAGGCTCCCCTCTCGCATCTCCAAGAGTTTCCCAACCTGGATCTGGCAACCCCACCCCCCCCCCCCCCCCATTCCTCGTCGGTGGCAAGGAGGGACCTGGCAACCCCAAGGGCGATGGCTGGCCACAGTCATCCTGAAGAGCACACTGGCACCCCCCGTACACAAGCTTCTGCTTCCTGGATGATGCTTCCGTTTTAGATCCCTTCCAGTCTGGCTTCCGCCCGAGACACGGGATGGAGACAGCGCTGGTCACCCTTAATGACGGTCTCTGGAGGCACCTGGATCGGGGCGGCTCAGCAGTGCTGCTGTTGTTAGATCTGTTGGCCGCGTTGGACACGGTCGACCATCAGCTACTAGCCGCCGCCTGCCAATGTGGGGGTACAGGGGCTGGCCTTGCAGTGGCTCGTCTCCTTTCTCCAAGGTCGGGGACAAGGGGTGACGCTAGGGGAGCAGCAATCCCGGAGGCACCTATTGGAGTGCGGAGTGCCTCAGGGGGCACGATGCTTTTTAACATCTATATGCATCCCCTTGCCCCAGATTGCACAGAGGTTTGGGCTGGGGACACCCAGCTTTATCTGATGTTGGGCGGCCAGTCGGGCTCCAGACCGGAGGATCTGGACCGGGCCTTGCACGCCGTGGCTGGTTGGCTCCGATTGAGTCGGCTGAAGCTAAATCCGGCGAAGACAGAGGTCTTGTGCCTGAGTCGGGGCGGTGTGGGGTGATGTCATAGTGTTGGGGATGTCACCCAGGGACATGGTTGTTTGGGAGCAGGGTTTGCCCCACTGGCCAGAGGCAGGCGGAAGCCCCAAAAACTGGGGGAAACCCTGCTGGGACCTGGGGACTGGAAACCTTATTATTTGGCATTATTGTAGCAACTTTTTATTTCTCCTTATTGTAACTTCTTTTTTATTATTTTCAGGAACCATTTCAAACCTGCCTGGCCCTTAAATGATATTTTATGTTTTATGTGTATGCAATACGGTTCTAGGCCACTGAAGAAGGCCCTTGGGGCCAAAACACGCCTGGTCTAGTGGCTTTTTATGAAATGTTCACTTGTGGGACTTTATGATTATTAGACATGCAAGTCCAATAGGCTGCCTTTTCTTTCATATGTATGTATAATGTTTTAATTGCTAATTGACGCCCTGTGTGATAAATATTCTGCTATATTTTTTATGTTTTCCACACTCAACCTTTTGAGTATCTAACTGTTGTGACCAGTGTTCCCTCTAAGCTGAGCTAGCTCACAGTTCTTTAGCCTCCAGCTCACAGATTTTTGTCTTAGCTCGCTCAGGAAGGATGGCTCCGGAGCAAACTAATTTATGCAACAGCCAAATCGTTTGCTCACAACTTTAATGCCAGTCGCTCACAAAGTAGGATTTTTGCTCACAAGACTTAGAGGGAGCCTTGGCTGTGAGTTGACCCAAAATCCTCAGAGCGTGCAGGATCTCTCTCTCTCTCTCTCTGTCTCTCTCTGTCTCTCTCTCTCTCTCTGTGGATGTGGTGTGGGGTAGTGGTTATGGCCCCCAACCTGTGATCTGCCTGTATTTTTGCAAATAAAGCAAATACTGAAAAGTGCTCGGTTCTATGCATCACGACTTGGACCACGACATAAGAAACACGCGTTTACTCAGTACTTTCACACTACAAAAGACAACAACAAATGGCCAAGTGGCCAACTATATACATTTCAAAGGGAACACCCCTAGATTCCATTGGGGGGTTTGAATCTCCCGCCAAGGTCTCTATTGGTTCCCCTAGTGGACCTTAGGAGCCTAGTCCCTATTGTTCTTTTGGGAATCAGGCTCAGCTCGCCTGGCTACTGCCTGGGTGGCGGTTCCAGGACACAACACATACGACAAAGTGCCCCAAGTCTGCAGAGCTTTCTCCCCCACAGGGAACCACCCCAGGGATGCACCACCTCTGGAACTTTTCGTCTCTCAGAGAATTACGGCAAGCATAAGAATAGACTGAGCTTTTCCTAGCCATGCCCACACACTTGCAAGCAGCGTTGCCAGTCTCCAGGGGGTGTCTGGAGATCTCCCAGAATCACAGAGATCAGATCCCCTGGAGAAAATGGGTGCTTTGGAGAGCGGACTCTGTGGCATCGTGCCCTCCCCCAGACCCTGCCCTCCCCATGTGGAAGTTTTCCAGGTCCCATCTGGAGTTTGGCAACACCAGCTGCTACCCAGCAGAAGAGGATCCTTTTGCCAGACCCTTGCAATCAATAAAAGGTGGAGGGCCCGCTTCCTCCCCAGGTTCTCTGCGTACAATAAAAACAGACCTTCCTCTTGGATTTGCAGCGGCTTCAAGACGGCAGAAAGAATGGGGGTGAGGGAGGGCAGAGCACATCTCAGCATCTGGCGAGGAGGGGAAAAATGTATGGGAGAGAAAGGATGAAGAAAGGGGCGCTGCGAAGGCAAAAGAGGCAGGAACGTTTGTTTTAACCTGTTGTTACCCATCTGCCTTCTCCCTATAGGAGGAGGAAAGGTGGGCTTACAAATGTTTTAATCAATAAAATATGTAGGTGTGGTGAGAATTCTTGAGCTCTTGGGTGTACATTACATGTCAACACCAGAAAGAAGAGTTGCGTTTTAACCCCACTTTTCAGTACCCTAAGGAGTCTCAGAGCAGCTTACAATCGCCTCCCCTTCCTCTCCCCACAACAGGCACCTTGTGGAGTAGGTGGGGCTGAGGGAGTCTGGGAGACTGGGACTGGCCCAAGGTCACCCAGCAGGCTTCATGTGGAGGAGGAGGAGTGGGGAACCAAACCCGGTTCTCCAGATTAGAATCTGCCACTCTTAACCACTACACCACGCTGGCAGAGAGGGGAAGAGAGAGAAGCATGTGAGATATCAGGGTCTCACAAGGCTTGCTATACGCACACAGCCCAGATGTTCTGATCTCCACCAGTGAATCTTGATGCTAAAGCTATTGTTTTTGCTATTTTATTGGGGGGGCAGGGCAGAGTCTGCTACAGACCACCTGACCAGGGACAGGAAATGGATGTTGCCCTCCTTGAACAGATTGGTAGTGTATCCCGACATCAGAACCTTATAATTATGGGAGACTTCAACTCCCCTGATGTGTGGTGGGAGACAAACTCTGCAAAGCGACAAGAATCACACAACTTCCTGACCTGTCTGGCCGACAACTTCCTTTTTCAAATGGTGGAGGAAGCTACAAGGGGCTCGGCCATACTGGATTTAATGTTAACCAACAGGGAAGAATTGGTAGACGGGGTGAAGGTGGTGGGGACCTTAGGGGGGAGTGACCATGTCCTCCTTCAATTCCAGTTGCTGTGGGTGGATCAAGGAAGTTCGTAGCCAGACTCGTAGGTTAGATTTTTGTATGGCCGACTTCAACGAACTCAGAGGCTTGATGGGAGTCATTCCGTGCTGGAAGGGAAAGGAGCAAGTGAAGGGTGGTGTTGTGTATGAAATAGAATGTAATGAATGTATTGAGCTTGAGCCTGACCAAGGTATTGTAAACCGACCTATCAGAACAAAGGAAGTTCTGGAGGGAAGCAAAGTGATTGGTCTTTATGTACTGTATTTGATTGGACCTTATATGTCATGTGGGCATGGCTTGCCAAGCCCGGACAGTTTAAAAAGGAGCCTGTTGCTCCATAGTTTGTCTCGTTCTGGTTCTTCTGACTTCGTGTTCAATAAAGCTGTTATCACTCTTCACCTGCTGCCTCGAGTCTCGTATCTAACAGGTTGGCTCTCCTAAAACATGAGCTTTTGCGAGCTCAAGCCCTCACTATTCCAGCAAGACAGAAACATGGTAAGGGCTCCAAGAAACCGATGTGGATAAACTGAAAGCTCCAGAATAAGCTAAGGGAGAAAAAGGAAATGTTCAGGAAATGGAGGGAAGGTCAGACCTCTAAAGAGGAGTATATGAGAGTTACTAGGCACTACAGATCAGCCATCAGAGAAATCAAAGCTCAGTATGAGTTGGGTCTGGCCGGAGGGGCTCGCTACAATAAGAAAAGCTACTACAGATATGTAAGAAGCAAACGCAAGATAAAAGAGGCAATTGGACTGCTTTTGAGAGTGAAAGGAGAAACTCTGGTGGAGGACAGAGAAAAAGCAGACAGGCTTAATGACTTTTTTGCCTCTGTTTTCTCCCAGAAGAACTGAAGCCCATCTAGAGATGGTATAGGACATGACAGGACACCTGAGTGTTCAGTTGACATTGATATGGAGGTTGCAGAGAGGCACCTAGCTGCACTGGACAAATACAAATCCCTTGGGCCAGATGGTGTGCACCCAAGAGTGCTCAAACAACTTTCTAATGAACTTGCAGAGCCTCTGTCCATCATCTCCAAGGCCTCCTGGAGGAGTGGGGATGTGCCACAAGTTTGGAGAAGAGCGAATGTTATCCCAATCTTTAAGAAAGGGAAGAAGGATAACCCAGGAAAC
Organism: Gekko japonicus; assembly: GCF_001447785.1. Classification (NCBI taxonomy): domain Eukaryota; kingdom Metazoa; phylum Chordata; class Lepidosauria; order Squamata; family Gekkonidae; genus Gekko; species Gekko japonicus. The sequence goes on from NW_015159839.1 coordinate 7,342, forward strand.
TACAGGCTGGTCAGTCTGACTTCGGTTGCTGGGAAGATGTTACAGCAGATGTTAAAGATCTGTAAGCATCTGAAGGACCACTTAGTAATCCAGGGAAGTCAGCATGGTTTTCTCCCCAACAGATCTTGTCAGACCAACCTGGTTTCCTTCTTTGATTGTGTGACGAACTTACTGGATCGTGGGGACTCTGTTGATGTGATTTACCTGGATTTCAGTAAAGCTTTTGATAAGGTTCCCCATGACATTCTGATGGGAAAACTGGAAGACTGTGGACTGGACTATAGGACAGTTCAGTGGATAGGGAACTGGTTAGAGGACTGCACCCAAAGAGTGGTGGTCAATGGTGTTTCATCAGATTGGAGGGAGGTGTCCAGCGAGGTGCTGCAGAGCTCGGTTTTGGGCCCGGTACTTTTCAATATTTTTATCAATGATCTGGATGAAGGGGTAGAAGGGCTACTCGTTAAACTTGCTAACGATCGAATCTGTGTTTGCATTTTAAATCAGTTTCGTGCTGCTGTGATGCCATCTTTATGCTTGTTTGAACATTGTTTGGAGAAGGTTCATTTAAAGCAGTGCAGAGGTGCAATGACAGTGGAGCCACCACAAGAGGGCGATAAACATGCAGACATGCAAAAGTATGCTAGCACTGTTGAGGTATGGAAATGAAACCAAATGTAGACAGCTTTTTTGAAGATGGAGTCAGAAGGCTGGGACACCAGTGGGAAAGACAAATGCAGATCTGACCAATGAGTAGCAAACACCCAAGAAGATAGAGTTAAAATTCAACAAGCCTGAATACTCTGGAGAAGTGGGCAGTTGCAAACAGAATGCAATTCAACAAAGATAAATGCACAGTATTACATCTGGGCCACAAAAATGTCAAGCACAAATACTAGATGAGGGATATGTTTCTAGGGAGTAGTGTATGCGAAAGAGATCTTGGTGTAAGGGTGGACTGTAAACTAAATATGAGCAGTCAGTGTGATGCGATGGCAAAAAAGGCAAATTCAGTCTTGGGTTGTACTAAAAGGGCCACTGCATCGAAATCGCAGGAGATCACAGCCCCTCTGTATACTGCCTTGGTCAGGCCACACCTGGAGTACTGTGTGCAGTTCTGGAGGCCTCACTTCAAAAAGGATGTGGGCAAAATCGAGAGGGTGCAGAAGAGAGTGACGAGGATGATCAGGGGTCTGGAGACTGAACCCTATGAGGAAAGACTAAGGGCCCTGGCAATGTTTAGTTTGGAGAAGAGGAGACTGAGGGGGGACATGATTGCACTCTTTAAATATTTGAAAGGTTGTCATTTGGAGGAGGGCAAGGAGCTGTTCCAGTGGGCAGCAGAGGAGAGGACCCGAAGTAACGGGTTTAAATTACATGCAGAAAGGTATAGGCTGGATATTAGGGAAACCTTTTTCACCGTCAGGGTGGTTCAAAGGTGGAATCAGCTGCCTAGGGAGGTGTTTAGCTCCCCTTCACTGGCAACCTTCAAGAAGAGGCTGGGTGAATATTTGTCAGAGATGCTTCAGGCTGGTCCTGCACTGGGGAGGGGGTGGGGCTAGATGGTCGGTATGGCCCCTTCCAACTCCAGGATTCTGTGATTCTAATTGTTTTGCAGCCATCTGAGGAAGCTGGACAAAGTTCAGCCGGGGCTGAGTTTCTCTTCAAACAAATTAACCTAACTGAGGCCAGTGAAAGAAGTTTGCCTCTTAAAACTGCTTTAAAGGTATCCCATATATTTTCTTTTGATGCCTCACAATTAGAATTAAACTTAAAGTATTCTTGGATATCTTTAGTAATCACTTCACTCATACTTTGCTGTTGCAATAATAATTTATTTAAGGACCATGAAGGGCCTTTTCCATCATTTTCTTTATTGGATATATAACAAGAAACCCATGCATGATCTGAAATTAGTTTGCTACCTATCTCTGCTTCAGTAATCAAGTTCACTAAGGATGTTGATGAAATTATGAAGTCAATTCTAGCATAAACTTGATGAACTGAAGAAAAGTATGTAAATTCTTTTACTTTAGGGTTTAAGCTTTGCCATACATCAGACAAATTATAGAAGTCTAATATTTGTTTTAATTCTGTAGGTTGAAATTTATTAATACGTTTCTTATTGTGCATTTTGTGTGTTTTATCTAATTTAGGATCAATTATCAAATTGAAATCACACCCTTTGAGCAATTCTCCTGTTCTAAAAAGTTGTAGTTTTTCTAAAGTTTCTTTTATGAAAACCTGTTGATTTAAATTTGGAGCATATATGGATGCAATTGTAAAATGCATGTCCCCCAGCAACGCTTTAATAAAAATATATCTACCTTTCTTGTCAGATTCAATTTGTTGTACCCTAAAAGGAACATTTTTAGAAATTAAGATTACAACCCCCCGAGATTTTGAAGATCCCGGGGCCTGATAAGACTGCTCAAACCAGTTAGTCTATCCGGCCCCATCACTCCTTGGCAAATAGAAGGGGAAGTCATGGAAGTAGTGACAGACTTCACGTTCCTGGGATCCCAGATCACCGTAGACTGTGACTGCAGCCATGAAATTAAAAGACGCCTGCTCCTTGGGAGGAAAGCGATGGCGAACCTAAACAGCATGATAAAAAGTAGAGACATCACCCTGCCAACAAAAGTCCGCATGGTCAAAGCAATGGTATTCCCAGTAGTCATGTATGGCTGCGAGAGCTGGACTATAAGGAAGGCCGAGCGCCGAAGAATAGATTCTTTTGAACTATGGTGCTGGAGAAGACTCTTGAGAGTCCCTTGGACTGCAAAAAGATCAAATCAGTCAATCCTAAAAGAAATCAACCCTGACTGTTCCCTGGAAGGCCAGATAATGAAACTGAAGCTCAAATACTTTGACCACCAAATGAGAAGGGAGCACTCACTGGAGAAGACCCTGATGCTGGGAAAGATTGAAGGTCAAAGAAGATGGGGACGGCAAAGGATGAGATGGTTAGACAGTGTCATCGATGCAATGAACATGAAATTGAGCCAACTTCAGAGGATGGCGCAAGACAGGAGGGCCTGGCGGGAGATGGTCCATGAGGTCGCGAAGAGTCGGACTCGACTGTGGGACTGAACAACAAAAGCTGCTTTTTGATGAGTCTCCTGCAAGCAGAGAAAGTTAGGACGTTCCTTATTCATGAGATTAGTTACCCTTCTAACCTTGATGGGGTTTTTCAAACCTCTACAATTCCAGGTAACAAATTTGTATTTCTGACTCATAACCAACAATAACTACAAAATATTATTAGCTTGCAAACGTTGTTAGAATGTCAGTTCTAATCCTACAAGAACACTAAAAATTCCAACCCCAACCAAAAAACAAACCTCTATTAACTATAAGCCTATAACAGGCTAACACTTCAGAACTCTCCACTAAGGGAGAGATGAGAGAAATTGTATATTATCCCCCAATCTAGAAGTGAACCATATTCAGGGGGAAACCAACTTAATATTATTCTTCTAAAGAAGGATACCCTCCTCTCCTCTCAATACAACAAATATTCAAGTATATAAAACATAGAGCACTTATACAATATTCTCACAACCACAGACCTACTATTATCATTAGCGAACATAAAAACCTTCTATATTCCACTATAACAGTTAAGTTTGCCAAATTGCCACTTAAATTTTTTTCAATTTACCAGTATTACCGGTGGTGAATGCGACCTGGCGTGGTGATGCGGCGGCGACAGCAAGCAACAGCGGAGGAGTGACCCCTGGTGGCCAGCGGCGGGAACAACGATTGGCTGTCACACCGTGAAAAAAGGCATGCGGTGACATCATCCCCAGGCGCAGCGGAGCCGAACGGATGCAGCCGGGGCCGGGGAAGAACATAGACTGCGACCAAGCACCAGAAGAAACAGCAGAAAGGCAGCAGACTACCGGGAATGAAGCCAGCCGAAAGACATCAGCCTCCACCAGGGTGCCGGTAGGCTGTCACACCTTCCCCCCCCCGAATAATGTGGCCCTAGTCAGGATATTCAATTGTGATTAGCACTTTCACTATGTAAACCGCCCAGAGACCCCCAAGGGGGTTAGGGCGGTATACCAAATCGAATAAATAAATAAATAAATATACCAGAGCATGTGTATATAAAGCAAGCTACAATCTTAAAATATTTAACCATATTGAAAAAATATTTTTTTAAAACATTTAGTTTGCCATAGCATCATTATAAAGACTGAGTCTATACCCAGATCTCTATTGTATAACATTGAATTATACAATCCTCTCTCATTTCTAACTATATTAAAAGACTTCAACTATTTAATTAACCAAGATATACTTGTATAGGCTTAACCAATAGCCATACCTATATACCATTAAATTAATGTTCTTCTCCCTTCCCTCCCCCCTCCCCCTTTTTTGTATTTATATATTTATATTTTCATAGTTTTAAATTATTTTTTATTTTTATATATATATTGTTTCTAATTTATTTTAATATATTCATAATCTCAAAATAAATACCATTTCTATATATACATTTGGCAAACCCAATTAAATTTCTTATTCTGTGTTTTGTTTTTTTTAGTTTTTTATCAAACAATGTAAAGCTTTATAAAATTGTTAATTTTTCTCAGCTATATCAGAACAACATCAAAACTATGTGATTATAAAATAAAAATCCAAGCTGCTTCCTTCATCCAAAATAACTAAAGTCACGTTGTTTCTTTAGGGAAAGGCTTCTTCTGCTTAGAGCTGAGTAGGTAAAGATCCTCTTCTTCTTGTGCTGAGAGACTCAGATTCAGTGTGTCTAACAGTTTTTTGCCAGACTCAATGTCAGTAGCTTGTAACACAGTTCCATCTCTACAAATTAAAATATCTGAAGATTGGCTCCAACAAAAGCGTATTTTGGTGTCGTATATTTTTGAAGCAAAGGTTTTCAGCAGACATCTTTTTCTAGGGTTTCCGGTGAAAGGTGAAAGTACTCGTATTTTCTCTCCATTGTAGGATAGTGCGCCTTTTTTCCTTGCCTCACAAAGGATTTTATCTCTTGTACGAGGATAAACAAACTGAGCAATGATATCCCTGGGGCGACCACTTTTAGAGAGAGCCATGGGGCCAAGCCGTTATGCTTGGGCAATTACAGGGGCCAGACCTTCTTCAAGAGAAAGTGTTTTAGCAAGCCCAGATGAAATAAAGATTGCTAAGTCTGTGTTCCCTTCCACATTTTCATCTAGACCTCTAAATTTCAAATTCTGCTGCCTCCAGTGTTGTTCTAAGTTGGCTATTTTGTTCGTGAGGACTTGTTCTCTGTTTTGCAGCATTTTAATCTCCTCCTGGAGGGTTTCTCCCACTTCCATAGCCATCTCAGCTTTTTTTTGAGGCTTCTTTAATATCTTTTGTTAACTCAGTCAGTTTAGCGTTTATTTGGTCTAGTTTTTCATCTAAAGATTCTTTCATAGACTTAGTAATATCAAATTTAAGTTCAAAAAGGTCTTCTTTTGTTACATACCCCACTCCTGTATCTCCAGTTTCTGTTGCGGCAGCCATTTTGGAGGTCTTAGCCTCCGAGTTCTCTGCAGCTTTTTTTTTTAAATCAACATTTTTATTGGATTTTTCTCATTATGTTTACATCAATAATTATAGTTCTTCATTTCATCCCATTATCACCTTATTCCAATAATAACATCTTTATAACGCCAATATAGACCCTTCTAATTACATTTCCTTCATATTCTTCTACATATAGATAATTATCAAATAACAGTAACACACATCCAGGAATAGACCTTTATATATCTGGAGTCTCTATAGGTATTAAACCAACTATCCCTCCTATTCATTCTGACTCACTCAGCCCATGCTACTAAAAAAATTTCCCTATTTGTTCCAAATTCGATCATCTGTAGCTAGTTCCGATGTTTCCCCCCCTCTTATTTTAATTAATTTTTATTTTATTTTATTTATCTACACTCTTTTACTCTTTCCTCCCTTTTTATTATTATTTCTCTATTTTCTTTGTTTACCCCCCAGCCAATCTAGCCAGGATCGTTCTTTATGTATTTTAATTAACCAAACTGTCACATCCCCCCTACTTTCTTGATTATTTCCCTACTTTAAGGATGATCTATCTACCTATTTATCCTGACCCAGTCACTGATCCACAAGAGGAAGCCCAGAACAATATAGAGAGCGAGTAGAAACAGCCACTTACAATCTTCACACCGTTCTAATCCTATATTTCACTCTTTCTTCACTTCATAGTATTACTTCCCCATTTATCCATTTTACTTAACTGTTTTTATCACATAAACTCAGTATCTCAAAAGTAATCACCCTTTAATCACTTCCATCCCTACAGCAACAACTATTGGACACCTTATCATTCCTCAGATCATTCCATTTCCAAAAAAAAAAGGCAACATCTATATACAGCAGATACCACTTTCATAAAATAAATACATTTCATATATTTTAAACCTTGCAACCTTATGACACACTAACACCCTTTTTTTTTAATTTACCACCCATTTTTAAACACAATAATTATACCTTAATAGCCTTCTATTCCTATCAATTCATTGCCCTCCTTTTCATTCACTAACCATTTTCATACCAAAAAAATATATACTTTCAAGAAAAATAAATAAATACATAATTAAATAATTAACAAAAAATAAAAATACGCTCAATTCAATTCATTGCGTTCTTCAATTCCTTCAGTTCATTCCATTACAATCCAGACCTTTTACCAGTTCGATCCAAAAAGGGGGGGAATATCCCCTACTTAACACAGAAACCCTTCCTATATTTTAAATCTTACCACTTCTCAAAAATACTAGTACTTTCCCCCCCTAATTTACCACCCACTTTTCATTCTATAATTTATATCTCAATTACCCTCAAGTCACATCAAATCATTGCCCTCATTAATCATTTAATTAGTTCATTCAATTTTCTACTAAGCAAAATAACACACTTTCGAAAAAATAAAAATAACGCTCTAATCATTCCAGTTCTTTCCATTTTCCTGGGATACAAGTGGTACTTCAATAACCCTAATAACTTCATATATTTTTAATCGCCTTTTATAACTCTGCAGCCATTTCTTCTGCAACACCATGTCCAGATGGATTCTTTCTTTGTAGAGATGGAATGACTTTTTGAGCACTTCTCAGAGGTTCTCCAAAATATCCATCTCCATTTCTTGTCCTTCTTTTTTAACTTCCATGCCAAACTTTCCTGTCTCCTTCTTGTTCTTTTCCCATCTCCCTTCCCCTTACAGTAGAGTCTTTGTATTCTCCTTCTTATTTCCTTCCTCTTCCAACATCTTTTTTTAATTAGCCTTTGATTCCAACTTTGCTTCCCCTTTTTTCCTTTTACTTGTTGGTCTCTGTGGATCTCCACCAAACATGGGTTATTTTGCTCTGCCGTTTCTTTACTCTCGTCCTCCAACTGGGTTTCCTGAAAGCTAGGGAGTGCTCGTTCTTCACTCTCATCCTCCAACTGGGGTTCGTGGAAGCTCGCAAATGCCTGTTTTACTCCTTCCTCTATACCTTCCTTTAGTAACTTTAGTAATTGTTCAGCAGACATCTCCACTATTAAGATCTCCTCCTCCATCTCCTTCTCCTTGTCTGTCTCTCTTGTAGGCAGTCTTTTTTTTAGTCTTTATTTTATTCAGCGTCCTTCCTAAGCAGCCGGGCATACATCACCCCGCTACACGCTCCGCGTCAGTCTCTTTTTCGGGCCCCTTCTTCGGAGCACTATTTCTTTTCTTTCTCTCTTTTTTAAACTCTCAAAGATGTGTGCACTTACAGTTCTATATTTGCCGTCGTTCTAATCCAATATGTCTTGATATTATAGGTAAAAACGGGAGGCGGCGGTTCTAAGAAACATGGTGGCCATGTTTCTTCCTTCATTCCGCTCCTGCTTCGGGGCGCTAGTGGACACACCCCCATGTTGCCAGTCGTGGGAGGGGCCACCAGAAAGCCCCCTACTCCAGCTCCTCCTCCAGAGGTGCTGGTAGGGAGCCCCCGGATCCCGGGAGCCCCCCAACGAAGTGGAGAAAGATCGAGCGTCCTCAGCACGAGCCGAGGGCTGCTCGTCACCACACCGTGCCGACCGGAAGTCCTCCCACATCTCTGCAGCTTTTGTTGACTCTTCTCTAGGAAAAAATGATTTTACTGTTGGTTTTTCTTTTTGAGAGGGCTTCACCTTCGGTCCGTTGTTTTTCCCCATAGTCTGGGAAGCAGTTGGGTGTAGTTTGCTGCTCGATTTAGACCATATGGAGGAGAGGAGTCAGGAGCTTCACAATTTTGTGTCCACCATTACCCAGTGATGCTCCGCCCCCTCGCTTTCGCGTCTTTAACCTTAGTTCTAACACAGCCAGGGTACAGGCTGGATCCTATCAATGTCTCAATAAACTTATCATTCTCCAGAGTGAATGTTGTTGGGAACTGATTTATCCAGGAGTCTGACACCAGGGTTGCTTTTTGTTGGGCAAGTGCCCCAGGACAGAACCTCAGAGTGGAGCAAGAGGTGGCGGTTTCCCTTTACCCAGATTCCAACTTCTGCCAATTACCTGTTTCCCAACTAACAGGGAATGGGTCTACCTCTCCCTCCCGAGTCCCTGGCTGCTCCTAGACACGCCTTTTCAATGCTTTCCCAAGGGAGGCCCAATCCTGGGCTCAGCCAGTCCTTTCTACCCAACCCAGTCCTGGGGAGTGACAGCCCCCTGGGCCAGTGGAAACTTGGCTTGGTTAGTGAGCTCCCTGGCCCTTCCTTTCAAGAGCGGGCTGCCCCCCCCCCAGGAAGGTCAATGCCACCTGCTCCCCTGACAGGCCTCTCCTGGGTCTCAGTGCCAGGTGACCTCTGGTGGGAACTCAGCTGGGGTGGCTACTTCTGCTGAGCAGGCAGCTGAGAGCCGGCTGGACTTCTTCAGGCTGGCTGACTCCTGAGTAGACCCCATCAAGGCCATGCCCTGCTGCCTCCTGAACATACGAACATAAGAGAAGGCAGTGTTGGATCAGGCCAGTGGCCCATCCAGTCCAACACTCTGTCACTGAGTGGCCAAAAATACCAGGTGCCATCAGGAGGTCCAGCAGTGGGGCCAGGACACTAGGAGCCCTCCCACTGTTGCCCCCCCCAAAGCACCAAGAATACAGAGCATCCCTGGCCCCAGACCGAGCGCTCCTACCTATACCTTGTGGCTAATAGCCACTAATGGACCTCTGCTCCATATGCTTATCTAATTCCCTCTTGAAGCCGTCCATGCTTGTAGCCGCTGCCACCTCCTGTGGCAGTGAATTCCACGTGTTAATCACTCGGGTGATTCCCCAGTTTCAAGGCCTGCTGCTGCAGTGTGCCTTCAGCAGGGCTCGTAGTCCCCTGGGGGGAGTGGGGTGTGTGTGTGGCTGCACTGACTCTGGACAACACCTGTGGAAGTCCAAGCCAGGGCTGTGGGCACAAGCACCAAACGGCTGGCACAGGAGGCAGAGCCAGCTACAGAATGTCAGAGCGTGCCGCACACATAACTCTCACAGTAGCTCTTCGACAATTTGGACAGGATTTCTGCTTAACAATATGTGCCTTTTAAAAAAGGAATGTGCACACACACCCATGGCCTTCAGTCGCGCAGTGAACATTTTTTGTGCTGTCATTACAGCCGCCGCGGAAGCAATTAAAAAAAAATCTGCACAGCCAATTTACCTACTTACCTTGTCTGTCTGTCTGTCTGTCTGTCTGTCTGTCTATCTCAGTGTCTGTCCCGCCCTGCCCTCCAGCAGGCTCGGGGGGGGGGATCTGATCTCCAGAGTCTGCTCAGAAGCCCCACCTGGCCCCGCCCACTTCCTAAGACCGCCCGGTGGGTGCCACAAAAGGTGCCAGAGGGTGCTCTGGCGCCCACAAGAGCTGCCAGGTCTCTTCATCATGCTGGCGGGGGGATTGAGGGGGGCGGAGATGTTGTGCAATGCACTGAGGTCACTCGGAAGTGATGCCAATGCAGCGGTGATGTCAGGGGAGACACTGCTTTTTGGGCAAAACCAGGGCTATTTTTGGGCAGGAACACACAGGAATGGAGTTCCGGCTGGCTCCCAAGTTGGCCACGCCCAGCAGAAACGCATTAGCATAATAGGCCACACCCAACAGCAGCAACTCATTAGGATTGGCTACAATTAGGGGTGTGTGGCCTAACATGCCATGGGTGGGTTTTTTTGTGTTTTTTTTTTTTAAGCCCCCCGAGGGGATTTTTTTAATTGATTTTTTTAACACTACAAAAAACTACAACAGAAAAGGGGGAGGGGAAAACTACATATAAGGGAGAAAGTAAAGAACCCACTACTGACTAAAAACCCAAGAGAGGAGATCCTCTAACTAGCTTTTTTTTTAGCATCCAAACTTATCATCTTTGTACTTCTTATGAACTGTGTCAATCTTTTAGAACTTTTAACCCTCCCCATTTACATTTAATTGCCCAATAACAGTGCCCCCCATCATCCCCTGGAACCAAAGTTCTCAAAGGCACAATTCAGAGTCCTTCAGCCTTTACTTCTTCTCTCTTTTCCGCAGTTTGTAGGGACTTTTCGGGGCTGCTGCCCCCTGCTCAGACAAAGAGTCCTCGCCAGATGAACCACTTTCCAGCTCGCTGCTGGACCTGCTGTCCTCTTCCTTTTTCTCTTCCTCTGACCTTCCCTGCTGCTCCTTTAGAAATTCTTGAGCTTTAAGAACAGAGTCAATCTTAACCTTCTTCTCTTTGATCTTAAATGCTACTCCTTTTGGAAATAGCCATTTGTATCCAATTGAATTTGTTTGGAGGAAGAGCACAAGTTCTTTGTATTTCTTTCTTCGTTGCCTTACTTCAAATGGAATATCCTTTAGCGTTCTGACCGTATTCTCCCCCACCTTCAGGGGTGTCACAGCCACTGCTTTCAGGATAGCATCCCTGATGTGTCTCTTCGAGAATCTTACTACAATTTCCCCAGGCAGGTTATTTTTCTTTATATATCCTGAATATGATCTGTAGGCCACATCCATGTCGTTGAGTAACAATTCTGTCTTTATATCTGTTGCTGGGGCGAGTAGCTCACTCATCAGTTCTTTAAGATTATCTCCTCTATTCTCTGGCACCCCTTGGAAGCGCAGGACCATGTTGGCCTTATCCATTTGCACTTGCAGCATCTGATCTTCCAAAGAAACAGTTTTCTTTTCCAATTTTTGCACTTTCTTCCTCACTTTCTGCGTTGTCTCAGCCATTTCCTTTACTTTCTCCGCATCCTGCTTCATTACTTGGCTCAAGTCCGTTATTTGCGTTCGTTGAGCAGGGATGCTTGTTGTTACAACTGCAAGCTGCTTTTGCTGTGCTGTTATATTCGCTGTTAACACCGACATCTGCTCTTTCAAGACATTGAGCTGTTCCAGTAGAGGGCGCATGACCTCAGCCATCGCCTTGGTCGTCTCACTGGTCGTTTTCGGTCTCGGGGACTCTGGTTTCATTTTTAAAAGTTTCTCTTTGTCTCTGTCCCTCTTCCCCGCCATCTTTTCCCTGTTTGTTTACTTTCACGAAAATTTTTTAAAGCCTCTGAATATGCGCTTAACTGTATAGCTCGATTGGGTGAGTACTTCTGGGCAATCACACATTTATTCTTCCGCTCCCCCCTCCCTTTCGCTCAGTGATTTACACATGGGAGGCGTCCCTCCCCTGCTTACTTCTGCCGTTCCGCTGCGTCAGGTAGGGAGCATCCTTTCTTTTAAAAAATCTTATCTCAGTTGACTCACGTTCATAGTTGGTCTTCTGACCCCGCTACATTCATCATTTCTGATGCCCGATCTCCTTCGCTTGACCCGGCTAGCTTCACTTGTACCATTCGGTCTCTCGGCTGGATGAACCACTGGAGCAAGGGGGAGCCTCAATTCTCTGGCATTCAGCCATCGAAGAGGCTACCCCCTCAAAGCTCCTTGGCCAGGGACCCTTCGCCGGGCCCCTGGGTGGGTTAACGAGCCTGCTCACCCCCTCCCTCCGCCACAGCATGGAGAGACCCCCGGGAGGTCCGGGAGGTGAGTCTGTGAGCGTGCCACCATAAACTGGAAGTCCAAAAAGCCCTGGGTTTTAACAACAAACAAGGTAAAGAGAATAAGAAGCAAAAGGTGGGTGTGGCTGGATGACCACACTTCTGGTAACATGGGGGTGTGGCCTAAAATGCGAATGAGCTGTGCTGTCAGGGTGTGGCCTAATATGCTGAGTTCCTGCTGTTGGGTATGGCCTATCGTGCTAATGAGTTCCTGCTGTCTTTTTCTACAAAAAAAGCCCTGGGCAAAGCTCTATGGTAAAAACAGCCTCAAACTATAGAGTTTTGCCCAAAAAGCAGAGTGTCGCCCCGACATCACTTCTGGGTGACGTCAGCACATTGCACGTGGTATCGGGGGGGGGGGATTTCCTGCTGGCCAGCCGGCTGGTGGCAAACAGGAGCCCGCGAAAACAGGGCCCTGCCTCACCTGGGTAATGGCATCCCTGGCACCACACTGTGGCACCAGTCTGGGGACTCCTGGTCTAAGACAACAGGATCCAAGGGCTCATACAGAACTCAAGCCTTCCCCAATACAGTGAGCCAGCAATAAGAACTGAACTCTTTGGAAAGACAACCCTTATCAATGAAATTCTCTGCGCAAGTAAGTCATTCTTTCCTCATTCCATCCTCTCTGTTTACCTTATGTAAACACTACACCAGACAGTGAACCACTTGAATAATGGCCAGATCTAAAGATTTTTGAATAGTGTGTTGACTATATTTTGTTGAAGGCTTTCACGGCCAGAGTTCATTAGTTGCTGTAGATTTTCCAGGTTGTCTGGCCGTGGTTTTGGCATTGTAGAACCTGACGTTTCACCAGTAGCTGTGACTGGCATCCTCAGAGGTATAACACAGAGATATAACTCCATCTTTCTGTGTTATACCTCTGAGGATGCCAGTCACAGCCACTGGCGAAATGTCAGGTTCTACAATGCCAAGACCACGGCCACACAGCCCGGAAAATCTACAGCAACTAGTGTGTTGACTATTGCCAATTTGATCTAGTAATAACAACTATATTAATGAACAGAATATAACTGGCTCAAGTTTTAAGTGGTCATTTTCCAAATGCATGTCTCTACCTTGAACACCTGTTACTTGGCCTATAGTTCCCTAGCTTTCCTCAGTTTCCTGCATTCCTTCTTTTTTAAAAATGGTATCGTGTGGGTTATTTTGCGAAGCTCCAGCAAGGGGGCTGATTTTAATGACATGTTGTGTATTTTTGTTAAGAGGTCAGCAATTTTCTGTCTGAATTCTGCAAGAATTCTCAGATGTGGCAGCAAGAGGGCAACGGGCAGACCGAGAGCGGCTGCATCTCTGAGGCCGACCCAGCAAGGACCATCCCATCCGTGCCACAGAAGAGTAGAGCTGCCAGCTCCAGGTAGGGGAATGCCTGGACATTTGGGGGGTGGGCCCTGGAGAGGGGAGGGGCCTCAGCGGGGTACAAGGCCACAGAGTCCCCCTTCCACAGCAGCCATTTTCTCCAGGGGAACTGATCTCTGTCCTGTGGAGATCAGTTGTAATCCCAGGAGATATCCAGCCAGCCACCACCTGGAGGCTGAGTAACAAACAATGGCAATACAGTTGGCAACCCTCTGAGAGACGGCATCTGATGAGCAGAAAGGCAGGAAGCCGCTGCTGCCTCCATCCAGGAATAGACTACAGCTGCTGCTGGCGATCCGCATTCATAGTGCAGCCGTATCACAGGGTAGGGTTCCCATTTGCCCACTTATGGTGGGAGACCTCTGGGCAGAGTGTTACAGATGGCCCAGTGACCTCAGCTCCAGATCATATCAGGATGATCACCCTCCCCACGTCTCCCATCTTTCTCCCACCACCCAGGCTGGCCAAGGGTGGTAGAGATTCTGCCCAAAGCCGGACGTGACGACCCCGGCCGACGGGGACAGAGAGAAGCACAGGGCCTCTGCTGTGAGGTGGCGCTGAAGCACTTCTGGGGTGCAGGGTCTCTCTCTCTCTCTCTCTGTTGAGATGCCATGTGGGATAGCACACTTGCTGCCCTGCAGGCATGCCTCTTTTGGCCTCTACCTGTGTTTTGTCAATAAAGCAAACATTGCAAAAATGCCACAGGTCTTGAGTGCTCCCTCCTCCAGAGGGAACCAGCCCTGAACTTCTCCGTGCTCAGAGATGGGCCTGAATGAAACCACACACAAGGTTGCCAATTGCCTGGAGAGAAAAAAAACTGCCCAGGACCTTTAAGAGACACACACACACACACACACAGAGGGGGGGACGTTGATTTACCAGGTGGGTGTTGTTTACCTCCATGGCATGTGTGGTGGAACGGGCCCGCATCAGCTGGCTGACCCCGCTCTGCCCACCCCTCCTTTGCTTGACCTGGCACCTGAAGGGGCAGTTTTTCACCACTGCCTCCGGGTATTGCTGCCACCACTGTCCCTGTCTTGGGCTCTGGTTAGGCGGGACAGCCTCCTAACCTCCCTCTGATGGTCGCTAGGAACCCACCTCGGAACTTCCTGGCAATCTTCGGGGCTCCTCTGGAGAGTTGGCAACTGGCCATTTTGCCCTTGTTCTTCTCCTCCTCAGGGAGTCCCCAACCCACTCCTAGCGTGCCCAAGTGGCTGGGGGAACTAGGCGGTACAGAGGGACTTCTCAAGGTTAACAATAAAAGGATTTATTTTGAAACCACTCAACTATATACAGGCATATTAACAGTGACCTGAAGAATCAAAATAAAGGTGGATAATGAACCTG